>NC_030422.2:26035099-26335099 GCF_001660625.3 Ictalurus punctatus
CTCTCTCTCTCTCTCTCTCACACACACACACACACACACACACACACACACACACACACACACACACACACACACATCTACATGGAGATCAGTGCATTAGATGTAGATTTATTATTTTATCACTTAAAATCCCAGGAACCAAAAGGTGCCAAAAGGTGCAGATATTTATTCCTCTCTCATCTACATATCATTTCATGAGGTTACGGAATAATTATCAGGATTGGGATGTATGTTGACATGACATTTATTAATTACACTGTATTACAAATACTAATATGAGTCAGTGGCAATATGTTTATGTGTGTAAGCACTATAAAGAAATTTAAGTAGTGTTTTCATTTCAAATTTTCCTCTTCGTCTGATTTGCTCCATGTGGCTATTTATCTGGAATGGGCAAAAAATCTATGAGTTTGGACTTGTTCTTTTTTATTTGTCCAATCAGAATTCTATTATTGTCTGCACTCGTAAACATTGATCGTTGAGATGCCATTGACCAAATGCTTTAAGGTCTTTGCAAAATTAGTTGTCCATTTAGAGAGAGCAATGGAGGAACTGTCCAAACTGCAGACACTACCAACAAATCTAAACTCGGACCTTGAAATTGTTCAGGGTTCATTGAGTGGTGAGTTGACTTTAAATAGAAAGTGCTTCATAAATTTTGAAAGGGATGCACCTCAACAGTGACAGCTGGTCATGATATTGAATGGATAGGCTACAAACAATTCTACTACCTATCATTAACTCTCATTGCTATGAAACCTCTGGTTGAGCTAAAAACCTGAAAGATGGATAAGTAACACCATGAGTTACTTCTATTTTTCCTTTAAATTCAAGTGATGCCTTAGCCAACTCTTTCATTCCAATCATAGAAACTTAAGGTTCTGTCAACCCATTGTGTAAGTTGTACGTTGTGGGACAGGGTTTGCTTAGTCTGTTTTCCTTCTGTTTCTCAGAAGGCATTTCATTAATCAAAGGTTAAGAAAGTAATCCACCTTATTCATGTTTATTACACATGTTGTTCTATTTCATATGTACTCCTCTATATTTCATATGCGTTCTTATGATAATGTTATGGATCTGTCAGCAAAGTGCATTTTAATAAATTAGCCCCAATGCATACAACATCCAGGGGATGTTTCACCAAATGTATTTACCTGACTGACTGATAAGCTGCATGAATCTACAGTCTGGGCTAGAAAAAAAATCAGCCCCAGCTTCTGCTAAATACCTTTCTGTGTAATTTTACATTTGGCCTTTAGTGGTGCTGTTGTTAAAGATATAATTTACTTATTAACAGTAAAGAATATGGTGTAGATGTCAAACATTGAGCTATATACTGTATTTATGTATTTTTTCCTTGAACGAGAGGGAGAGCTTAGCCCTTTATACAAGCTGATCCTGATGAGATTCAAGATTTTATTTGTCACATACACAATTATATACAGTATGTAACTTAAGTAATGAAAACATGACCTACTCATCTTTAGACTGTGTATTAAATACTAAGTAGTAAATAATAATAAAAAAAACAGAAATGACTAAGAAATAATAAGAAATAAGATAAGTGAACTGTAGAGTCCTTGTGGAGTCCTAAGGGATCTGTATAGAGGACACGTCCATGTTGAGGAGTCTGATGGCCTGAGGGAAGATGCTGCTACTGAGCCACACAGTTTTAGCCATCAGACATCAGAAGAGATTACCTGATTGCAGCAGGCTGAACAGACAGTTACCAGGGTGGGTGGAGTCTCTGTGATGGTAGCAATTGGCAAAAATTACCTTAAAAAAAAAAAAAAAAATCTCATAAAGTCTATCCCTGACTCTAAAGTTAGAAAAAATGCTATGGCCACTGAATATTTTAAGTAGAACAAAGCCTTGATGTACTTAACTTGTGTCAGGGTCCCTGTGTGAGGTTTGTGTAAGAAAGATGAAGGGAAGACAAGGTCATGAAAAGACAGCGTGGAGGTTGAATGGAAGTTGTGACGAGGTTGTGTGGAGGTTGATGGAGGTTTGTGTTGGGAACAGAGAAGGAAGAGTGCTGGAATGTACAACCGCGGAATACTAATGAGTGTGTTCGATCAATTCATCACTCTATATACTTTCCACTTTTTTCATTGCCTTCTCTAACAAACTGCACAAATTCTAATACATCCTATGTCTCTCTTTCATTCTTTCTCTCTCTCTCTCTCTCTCTCTCTCTCTCTCTCTCTCTCTCTCTCTCTCTCTCCACACACACACACACACACACACACGCACACACACACACACACAGTGTTGTATTTTTCAATAGTGGCTTTTGTCCCTTTCATCTCCTCTCCAAACAAAGGATTTTTGTGCATACAGGACAGAAAGCGAGGGATGGTGCACGGCTTTAATAGAGGAGAGAAAATGAGACAAAGAGTGAGAAATGAAATGAGAGAGTTTTAGCGTGTTTAAATTTAAAACAGATGCTGCAAAGTCATTCGGCACGCCACCCATAACTTGTTGCTTTTGACACTCCACCATGGCTATATCTGACTGCATGTGGCTAAGTCTGTGTGTGCCTGAGTGCACAATGTGTGTACGAGTTTGAGTACAGTAACTGTGTGTGGTGTGTACTCGCTGGAGTTCAGAGGTCAACTATGTGTACATTCAGCCTATCACGCATGGCTTTCTGAGAGCCGGCCCCCTCCTTGTTCACCCAGTGTTAGTATTCAGAGCAGAGAGGGCAGACAGATACCTATTCATATCCCTAGTGTGAGTGCAGCACTGAGAGAGAGACAGAGAGAGAGATGGAGAGAGAGAGAGAGAGAGAGAGAGAGAGAGAGAGAGGGAGAGAGAGAGAGAGAGAGAGAGAGAGAGAGAGAGAGAGGGTGAGCGAGAGAGAGCGAGAGAGAGAAGCAGCATTATAGTGCCTGTGAGTGTAATGAAACTGGGAAAAGAGAACCAGAGTGAGTGAGAGAGATTGAAAGAGAGAGAGAGATATGCAGTGATAGTGCTCGGGATCAGAGTGTAATGAAACTGAACTCAGAGGAAGGATGGTGGGCGAAGGGGAATGAATGAGAGAAACTGAGAGAAAAGGGAAGCCTGGAGGAAAAAAGAGAGATGCTTGTTGGGATTATAATAAAAATGATAATATTATTTATTTAGATAGCACTGAAGAAAAAGCCAAATTTATGAATGAATAAGCAATAAACAGATCTCAGGAAAAGCACTTCACCTACTCAAAATCAATACTAAACAAATTCATTTTAAGATGTTTACAGATATACTGATTTCCTCTTCTTTTTTTTTTGGTACATTAATAATATCAGAGCTGAGTTTGAAGCTTAAGGGGTTAAGACAAAGTGTGTCCAATGTCCTACATGCAGACCTGAGTTGTTTCAGTAACATCACAAAGCATAAAATAGAATTGGATTGGATTGCAAACTGTGTCAAATCCTATTAAATACATTATTAAAAAACCCAAACAAACAAAGGCCAAACAAAAAACAGCGGAATCTGCAAGATCGTAGTGTTTCCCTATTTGTATCGCTAAGTAGAACCTATTTAAGAAGATTAATTATCAAAAGATTTGTAAAGATTTTTTCCCCATGTATCAGTGTGTACCAGCCAGTATTTTAGGCTTATAAATGTACAGTGACTCTATGGTCACAAGGTAGTTTTTAATCTACAGTATTCAGGTGAGATTATCCACTGATGGGGTATCCATGTGGGACCATCAACAGCAGCAGAAGGAGCTTTATTTTATGGATACAGAAAGCAAAACTGCTTTTTGAGTGAGGCCTCGTTCAGCTTGGACTGGGGAGCTCCCTCTACATCTGGCCTAAGTATATCCTGATTAAACTTTTCTTATAATAAATATGATTCTACGAAGGATTTAGATTGTTGTTGGTATAAAATGGTATAGATTACAGAACAAGTCAGTATTCCGTTCTGGTAGAAACAGTAATAGCTGGTCAAAGCAGGTAGAAGCAGAAAGTGTAGTGTCTTTTTTAATGATAAAATAAAAAATGGTGGGACAGCTTGGGATGTGGAATGCAGAACATAACGTGTATGGAATATAGCATAAAGATTCTTAAAGAACACGAACGGAACAATGTTCTGATTTTCATCACAGATCCCCTTGTCTAAAAATGTCTTCCTTAACTATGTCTCTTTTTTAACGTTATCTTTCTCTCTTTCTTTGCATGCTCGTACACTGAATAAGTCAGCCTTGTCTCTTCTCCCTCTGAGCATTTGATCGAGCCTGTGGTATAAAGGAGCAGGAAAGGCAAGAGGCCAGCCGAGAGAGGCTCGTCTCAATGAGGCCTGCTTCATGTGCCAGAGCAGCTGGGTTTTTGTATGGAACAGCAGCACCCCTGGGTCCAAGTATACCCACGTTTCCCTACTATACACAAGAGGAAAAACTACCCCTCTTTGTCCTAGATAGCATCAGCACTACATTCTCCAGACAGCCTATTATGACACTGGTTGAGGACCACTAAGAGTTCTACTAAAAGTACTAAAAGTGTAGCTCTTTAGTGGCAAGGGACTGACTAACTTTTCAAGGTCACGTTGTGGGCGCCACATTGTCCCAGATGCTATCATGTTGGCTCTGCTGGTTGTAATGCTGCTGAGGTGATGTTCATAGTTCACAGTGTTGACAGTAGAGTCCTGGTCACATAACATTTCTGTTTTGTTTTTTGTTTCATTGTTTTGCTTTTTTTTTTTTTTGTTTTTTTTTTTGCATTTTTGATAGCAAGTTCTAACAAGGAGAAAATAGAAGAAGAGAATTTAAGGCAACTTATTTGTTTAGAAATGCTGTTAGAAATGCTGTGTACATGTCAGCGATGAGCAAGTGGAATTCTGCTGCTGGTCTCAAGAAGGCTTGGACGGTCAATGTTTGGATACCATTCACTTGTTAATGTGAACTGAGATGTCATGAAAACTGAAGAGATACTTATGTCTTTGACAAAAAAACATGACAGCTTGCTAAAACCTGCATGAGCTGCAGTGTAGACACAGTTGCTGGTTTATTATGTTTTCGTACCTTGTACATACAGTACATAGGCTATTTTACAAGATATTGGGCAAATACAATAATCATAGTTCAAAGTGTGAGTCAAAGTGCAAACAAGCAACTTCAAACATGGATAATCCATAATCATAAGAGCGGCAAATAGGCCTCAACGAGTCAAAACCAAGAAATAAAGAACACACAAACTAAGACTTTGACTTAAAGACACAAAGGCATGGCAAAGATATCTAAGCACAACAATGTAGAAATAGACAAATAATCAATAACTAACTCCAAACAGGTGCACACAATCAAATAACAAGCCAGTGATAGGACATGGACAAAGACAGGACTAGAACAAATACCTAAACCAACATGAGCAAATTATAGTAACCTGTGACCAGGAATCATGGTGTGAAGGTAAAATCAATGACATATTTTGATTACTGACTGTAGTTTCTCTTTTGCTCTGCACAGTTTGTCAGCCCCACTCTACATTTTCCACCATAGGTCCACTGCTGAGCAGATATTTTTGGGAGGTAGACCATTCTGAAGGCACAGCACAGCAGGAACATTACAGGGCAGTGGCCATGGTCATGTGTGTTATGCTGGAGCAAGTGTATAAGGTACATTTTAAACACTTGAGAGTCGAATTGGTTGAGAAGTAGTTAACCAACCAAAAATGTCCAGCCATCAGGTGGCCTGTGATCAAAAACTGACACTGATAAATGAAACTCAGTAACATTTGATCCACCTACTACCATGTAAGTGTCACTTCTGTTCTGAGAATAGTTCACGTTTCAAGTAATGGAGAGAGCAGATAGATGCTGATGCACTGTGCAAAGCAACAGATGTTAGAATCAGTAAGTGTAAACCTACAAAACCTATTTGATTGGTGGACCTGATAAACTGGCCAATGAATGTTGGTCTAAGATGGATATGCCTAAAAATTGTTTACTTTTACTGTTTCCATTTCCATTTATTCATATCTAGCTGGTGAGACAGCATGAAGCAGTCTGTTGATTCAATTCATCATTGATGTTCAGTAACCCTTTTATCTTGGTCCTGGTAACAGTGCATCTGAAGGCTACCTTGAGAACACTGGGCATGAGGTGGGGATACAGGCAATGTAGTGTTTCCAGTACACCTAATGTCATGTTTGTTTTTGGCAGGTTGGAGGAAACTGGAAAACCTGGAGGAAACCCATTTGGACTTGGGGAGAACATTTAAATAGCAAAATTAATAGCTCAGGATTAAACCAGAGACCCTGGGGCTGTGCCATTGTGAAGCCCGATTATCGAATTATGATACTTAATAATAAACACTAATGACAATAAGCAGTCCGAGGAGACAAATTGGTAATCATCCATTACCCCAAGTATGCTTGATGGTAATAACAAGGAAGTGACCTTGATTTTGATGATGTATTGAGGTGAGGTCTTCATCCAAGTTGCGATGTCTGTAAGGAATGCTATAAATGGGTGCTTAGACTATGGCATTTCCTGGATGGAAGAGCAAGTAGAGCTGAGTGTAATCAGGTCCACTTGTTTGTTATGTAAAAAGATAATATAGTCATTATGTACTCATTAGGATCTCATAATTGATAATTTGCATGAACTGATAAAATGGTTAAGACCTATGCAGGTTTTGCTACTGTAGCATGCAATTATTTGGCACAAAATCCCATAAAACTGCACTCATTTAAATGATATGATTTTTTTCCTGGTGTAATGTAAATTATGCAAAGCTCCACTCTCTCCCACTCTCTTCAGCCATGACTTCGTCCACTCCTCCCTCCTCTCGTAGTCCTTCCCCTCAGAAGGTTTGCCATTCCCAGACTCAGACAGATGTCCTGAAGCCGTTGCTGGGCGGAGGTGGTGGAGGTGTGGCAGGAGGCGGAGCTGCAGCATTGAGGAGGCGTCGACGTGTCTTGTCTAAGGATGGCCGAAGCAATGTGCGCATTGAGCATGTCAGTGGCCGTGGAGCTCTCTACCTTCGTGACCTGTGGACGACATTTCTGGACATGCAGTGGCGCTACAAGCTTTTCCTATTCTCAGCCACCTTTGCTGGGACCTGGTTTGCTTTTGGAGTGCTGTGGTACCTCGTGGCACTGGTGCACGGAGACCTGCTGGGTGAGAAGAGAGGAGGTCTTTAGAGATTAATTTGAACAAGATATTTATGGAGATTTTGCCACATGTCTAAAAGTATGTGTCTTATACATATTTAGTGGATAATGTGCCACATACTAGCTATAAAGAGTGCAGATGTTATTTGGGGCTGTGGTGGCTCCATGGTTAAGGCTCTGAGTTACTGATCAGATGGTGGGTTCAAACCCCAGGACCACCAAGCTGCCACTGTTGGGCCCTTGAACAAGGCCCTTAACCCTCTCTG
Source organism: Ictalurus punctatus (assembly GCF_001660625.3). Lineage (NCBI taxonomy): Eukaryota > Metazoa > Chordata > Actinopteri > Siluriformes > Ictaluridae > Ictalurus > Ictalurus punctatus. The sequence continues at coordinate 26,042,466 of NC_030422.2, forward strand.
CTCCAAGGGCGCCATATCATGGCTAACCCTGTGCTCTGACCCAACAAGCTGGGATATGCAAAGAAAAAGAATTTCACTGTGCTGTAATGTATATGTGACAAATAAAGGCTTTTTTTCTTCTTTAAAAATGGTAGTTTTTAAAAATAGCCTTTGCATCTCTTTGCAGAGTTTGACCCGCCATCCAACCATACCCCCTGCGTGATGCAGGTTCAGACGCTGACAGCTGCCTTCCTCTTCTCTCTGGAATCACAGACTACGATTGGCTATGGCTTCCGGTGCATAACAGAGGAATGTCCAGTTGCCATCATCCTTCTCATAATGCAGCTAGTTATCACAATGGTGATGGAGATCTTTATCACGGGGACCTTTCTTGCCAAGGTAAACCAAGAACAATCGTAGTTATAATAGCTAAGCCCATAAGAGTCTTCACTGTGCTGCAGTGTATTTAGTATGTCTACTATTCAAAAGTTTGTACATGCCTGGTTTACAGAATGGTTTTGTTGATTTGTAATATTTTAAGCTATTTTAGAATAATGAGGCTAACATTAACACTATGACATAACACATAAAGAATTATACATTGACCAAGAAAAGTGTTAAAAAAAATCTAAATCCATAACACCATTCCTAGTTAAGCTTTACACACTCTTAGCATCTTCCTAATCAGCTTCCTGAATGAGCTTCACATAGGATGCTTTCTTTAAATTCTCAAATAGGCTGTGCTCCTAACTCCTTCTCTTATGCTATAAATAATAAACAATTTTTTTTTTTTGGTGGTGGTGGTAGGGGGTGTGTGTGTGTGTGTGTGGGGGGGGGGGGGGGGTAGTAAGTAAGATTGCTTGGAGCAAAAACTACTTATTAAAAATATATACATTCAAACTAAATGCATTTATGGACATTAACCTCACTATTAACATTCATCTTCAAATGTTTTTAAGACAATTGAAAATATGTATGCAGTCCTGTGTGTCCAAATGTTTGACTAGTAGTATATGTGATCTGTGCTGTGTATATAGCTGCTGATGCATGCATAGTATCTATAGTATGCATTAGTGTTGTATTATGTATGTATAGAGTTGTAGGTGTAAGATATAGTAAATGTGTTGTTCTCTGTGTAGGTGGCTCGGCCAAAAAAGCGTGGTGAAACAATAAAGTTCAGTCAGCATGCGGTCGTGGCCAACCATGATGACCAACCATGCCTTATGATCCGTGTAGCTAACATGCGTAAGAGCCTACTGCTGGGGTGTCAGGTAAGTGAATATGTGGTCAAAAGAAGGTTAAAAAAATATTTCTTTTTTTTTTTTTGCTGATTCATTTCATTTAAATAATAGGAAATACATTGATCACTCATTTCCAGTGGTGGAGAAGAAAAGCAGAGAAAACTGTATTTTTACAGTCTGGTTTAATAAACTTCATTATCATGAGAGATTTTGAAAAAATGTTGTTTTCCCAACAAGATTTTTAATTATTTAAAAATTTAATTATTGCACTTCCCTATCCAATTTAATATTATCTTTTTGAAAATGCTCTAAGCTGTTCTAAGCTGTTACCTAAGCAATTATAATACACCTAAAACATGATATTGGGTGGGTGACACAGTGGTGGAGCGGGTAGCACCACTGCCGCCTCAAAGCTCCAAAGCTTCTATGCTGGAGTTGAGGTACTGTCTGTGTGGAGTTCCTCATGTTTTTCACATGTCTATGTGGGTTTTGTTGTGTTCTCTGGTTTCCTGCCACTTCCCAAAAAATATGCAGTAGTACTACATAGTATAATGTAGTTTCATACAAATATGTTATTATATATACTCATTTCTTTTTAGTGGCTGTGTTAGATCATTTCTAATAGAAATTTGTTAAATTCCTCAAGCAAAATTATAGAGTTATGAAGTGCTTTGATGTGTATTAAGTGTTTGCATGTGGAAGAGTGATCTTTATATGTATATTCAGTGTATTCTTTATATCCAGGTAACTGGGAAGCTGCTGCAGACGTCACTGACTAAAGAGGGTGAGACAGTTCGGCTGGACCAGAGAAATGTGGCCTTCCAGGTGGACACGTCTAGTGACAGCCCCTTCCTCATCCTCCCTCTCACCTTCTACCATGTTATTGATGACAGCAGCCCGCTCCGCCCCTGGGCTGCCAAAGGTAAGAGCAGACCTCATTGATGTTTTGTAGACAGTTCTACAAGAACCTTCTAAAAAAATAGGAGAGTTCAATAAGAGGTTAAGAAAAGAACATTAGAAGAGGTTTAGAAGACATATCCAGGCCAGGAGTTTTTGGTGAGTACTTCATGTCTCTAAGCAAATATTTGTAAGGAGGTTACAGGAGAAATTTTGCATTTGAAAGAAGTTCGAGAACTTCTAGAACTGAATTATTATCTTTCTGAGACTTCCAATGTAGGTAGGAAAGTAGACCTAGAACAGATTTGGATTTGAAAACAGAATAGGGATTTAGAAGAGTTTCAAAATAATCTAAGAATGTGATCTGGAAGAGAGTTCCCAATAGTTAAAAGTTCTAGAAGAACTTTGGATTTTAGAACAGAATTGGGATGTGGACAAGTGCTACGAAAGGAGTTAAAAAGTAGTTTGAGAATAGATTTAGATTTTTTAAAGAGAATTTGGTTCTGAATTAGAGTTTGAAAAGAAGTGAAGAAAGTAGTTTCAGTAGACATTTGGATTCTAGAAGAGAATTAAAATGGTCAAGATCCCAAAAGTAGTTGTAGAAGATATTTGTGGGATTGTGAGATTGAGAGAAAAATAAAATGGCTTTTTCTGAGACTGCCATGATAATACTTTAACACCCGTTCCAAAGTGTCTGATAGGGATCTGCCTGTGGAGCCTGGTGGTAAAGAACACTTGAGAACACAGCGAATGTGGTTGGATAGAAGCCGTGTATGGAGTTGGTTTGAGGACAGAGTGGTGTGTGATTGGGGGAAACGTGAACTGCAGCATGGAGAGAGGGGTCAGAGGATTGAGAAGAGCTCTGTTATGCCGTCTGGCTAGAGTGGAGAGAGAAGTCTGTTTGGCAATACAGTAAATGGATTCCTCAATTTCCACATTTTATGAATCAGGGTTGGCTGAATTGCAGCTGATTGATCTGGCTCAGATTATATTTCTCTATAGCTTTATGAAAGAAATTAGTGAGTTTAAACTTAAAAGAGAATTAATAAAAATACAGAATATGCGCATATGATCATGATTTCTGTTTTTTTTTTTTCCAGATGAAAAATGCCTTATGCAATGGCTCTAAAAAGTCTTTAAAACAAAAAAAGGCAGGTTTTTGGATTAAAAAACCCCTAAGATTAATCATGTCAGAACTTTTTCCACCCTCAATGTGAGATTACAATGTATACAAATTAAGTGAAAAACAATCAGAAACATTTTAGGGAAAAAACAACTTACAGTAACCTAGTTGCGTAAGTGTGCACTTCACTAAACTAATACGTTGTTGAAGTACCTTTTGATTTTATTACATCACTCAGTCTTTTTGTGTAAGAGTCTATCAGTGTGGCATGTCTTGCCTTTGCAATATTTCTCCACTCTTTCTTGCAAAAACATTATATTAAATTGTAAAAGCATCTCCTGTGTACAGCCCACTTCAGGTCACACCACAGATTTTTATTTGGATTCAGGTCTGGGCTCTGGCTAGGTCATTCAAAAACACTGATCTTCTTTTGGTTAAGCCATTCCTTTGTTGATTTGGATGCATGATTTGGGTCATTGCCATGCTGAAAGGTGAAACTCCTTTTCATTTTCAGCTTACTAGCACCTGAAGGATTTGCACTAAAATCTCCTGGTATTTGTAGCTATTCATGATTCCCTCTGCCTTGATAAATGCCCCAGCTCTGGCTGAAGAAAAGAAGCCCTAAAGCATGATGCAGCCATCACCATGCTTCACTTTGGGTATGGTGCTGTTTTGTTGATGTGCATTTTTTGCACCAAGCATACCTTTTGGAATTGGTCTCGTCAGACCTGATCTGACTAGTCTCATCAGACACACATTTTCCAACAAGGTTCGGGGTGATTTACTTGAGCTTGGATGTTTTTTTTTTTTTTAAAAAGGGCTTCTGTCCAGCCACCCTACCCATAGCCCAGACATTTGAAGAATATGATAGATTGTTGTCACATGCAGAGAGAGATCAGTATTTTTCAGATAATCCTGCAGCTCCTTAAATGTTGCTGTAGGTCTCTTGGCAGCCTCCCTGGTAAGTATTTGTCTTATCCTTTTGTAAATTTTGGAGGGACATCCTGTTCTTGGTGATGTCACTGTGGTGTCCCATTTTCTCCACCAGTTGATGATTCATGGTATTCCATGGTACATCTAATGTTTTTGGGAATTCTTTTATACTCCTCTCCTGATTGATTCCTTTTGACAGTGAGACCCTGTACAGGCTTTGTAAGTTCTTTGTGGACTTCAGCAATCAGATGAAACCAAGAATATGTCAAGAAAATTCTACAGACACAGCTGGTCTTTATTTGGGGTTAATCAGAATAACTTAATTGATGACAGCTGTATGATAATGACTTTTAATCATGAGATTGAATGTGATAACGTTTTATTTTCCCTAATTTTCCATAAAATGTTCCTGATTGTTTTTAAAAATTTTTTTATTAATTTTTATACGTTGTAATTTCACATTGAGGGTGGAAAAAGTTCTGACATGATTTTATCTTTCCTTTTAATTTTTTTAAAATCACAAAACAGGGGTGTGTACACTTTTTATATCCACTGTAGATATAAAATAATAAATATGGCAGTGCAAGTTTATTGTATCGGACTAAGATTTGAGCATTAGCCTGTGGATCTTGTACAATACAATACTACGTCAGCTACTGTAAAGTCTGTAATGTCTAACAAAATGTGCAGTGTTTGTTGTAACATGATAAGTCTGAAGCTTATTGGATGAGATGAAGATGGAGGCCTAGCTTGGCATCTGTGCTGCGGAAAAGACTGAAAATCATGCCAGCACTGTAATGTACCAGCACACTAATGCCAAGAGCTTCATTTCAGGGCTTTTGGCTGGACTTGTGTAGAGCAAAACTGAAATCCTAGCAGTAGAGGGATGCCTGCTGGAAGATGTACCAAATACACCTGCACTTTAGGAGTTGCGCTTAGAGCATCATACAAGATTTGTATGGGAAGTACATTTACTACTGAAGATGATTAAAAATCCAATTAGAAAAAAAGAGTAATAATTTGATGATAGTTGCCTTTTCAGATCATTTCACATGAGTACAGAGGCCAAATGCTTTGATACTGATAACTCAATTAATATTATATGAAATTACAAGTTACTATGCAGAAATATTAGTAATATCTAACTAATACCTAAGTATTTAAGTACAATCAAAGTAAAATCCAAAGTTATATCTTAAGTAGGATTTAAGAAATATCTAAGTTAGATTAGATATAGCCTAAACATTTAAGTAATAAGTGACAGGATTTGACAGAATGTGTTGAAAAGTAACAAATTCTATAATGCTATTAATTTTTTGGGAATGTAGGGCGAGACCATTAAAACATGCACACATTCAGCCTGGCCTGAACTTGTTTCTAAAATGTGAATGTGAATTATTTAAGGATAAATCATGACTGTGAAACCTAATATGTGAAGCAATATTTCATTTCAAATTTAGAGGCTTGGTTGGTCTTGGTTGGGGTTGTCCAGAAAAGAGAAAGAGCTTTGTGTGAAAGGTTCAGGTTGTGACCATCCTGAAGTGACCTTGTTAATTTGATTTGAAGAGGTTTTGGTCTGCCCTGTTTAGTGTTCACGTGAGTATGGAGTTTCTATAATGGGGAGAGAATTTCTGAGCTGGCATGCAATCTTGTCTCATTCTTTCTTGTGCTCTGTCCCTTTTGCCTATCACACTCTTGTTCTCTCATTTGCCACTCTCCATCTCTCTGTATTTTCTCTCTTTGGTTGGAATGTGAGTGTGAGCAAGAGTGTCTCATTAGGGGCACAAAGCAGCTCAGTCTGTGGTGCTGACATGCAGGTACCGGATCCGGTTACTGGAGCACAGATTCAGCGACAGAGCGGGGCCGTTACAGTCCCTCTTCCTACTGTAGACCCCCTCTCTCTCTCTCTCTCTCTCTCTCTCTGTGCTCATCATTTTTGTTCATTCCAGTTCAGTTCAACCCAGTGTTGCTTTGTTGACGTGACTATCTTAGGAGCCATATTGGTGAAACACGGAATCTGTATTAACAAATCAGGAAAGGTTGAATGATTAAAATGGAGGAATATGCTGCTTCTTTTGACTACAAATGTCCACCAGGGTGTGCTAAAAAGACTTGGTTTATCAGATATTTCATGTGAATTTTTGGCTCTCAGTAGTAGAGATAATGCTAACAGTTAAATTAGCAATGATAAGTTACTAGTGAAGTTACTAGTTTAGTAGTGAAATATGTTCAGGAAATGATGTAATGAATAATCAAGGCAGGAATTGAGGGGAAATACTGTACAATGCTTTATCAACATGAACATGCAAACTTAAAGGTGCAAGTGCTGCAACCCAAATGCATCGTTGCTGTGAGGAACAGATACCTATTCACTTGATCTTAGAAGAAATTGGCTTCTTTTCCAGATATTTAGTTCAGTTTGATTTTTTTTTTTATTGAACTTCCGTTCATCTACATATGCAGTAAACAGCACATTCTTAGAAGTTAGACTTCCCTTTCTGAAAGGTAAAAACTTTGCTGTAAAACCCTTAAAAGGGGTTTCCTAAAGAAACACCCACCATTTGACCATTTTGTAAATAGTGTACAGTGGGAAAAAATATTGAGATTCCTGAACCATTATGCAAGAAAGAAGAGAATAAAAGCAAAGACTGGCAAAGAAATATTTTAAAAGTCTTTGTTATTTAATACAAAATAATGCATCAAAAATAAGGTATCAAAATAATCTATAAAGTTTTGCAACTGATAAATGTATCAAATTAAATGTCTCGCACATACAGACAACTGAACTACACTACCCAGGATTCTCAGCCAACCTCTATGTCAGCTGATAAGTCAAGATCATCCAATGCCTACAGTCGCCAGATTGATTACACTCACCTACTCACACGCCTTTAAATAACCCAGACTCTCATGTCGTCTTGCTTTTGCGTCTTCATCAGCGGCGTTACTGTGCTTGTGCATTTACTGTGTATGTCTTGGTTAGTCTTTTGTCCTTTTATTTTTGCCCAGTTTGTGCACAATTGTAGATCTCCTGACTTCTTAAAACATTTCTGTTGTTTTAGTATTGCCTAGCCCTCTTGGTTTGTTTGCTTAATAGCCTAATCTCTGCATACATCCTTCCCTCTGCTGGATGTGACAAATACAGCATTTTATAATATTAACAATTCAAAAATACATTTGTGCCACTTAAGGTTGTCATGATTTTAAATGTTTAATTGCAATTACTGTGTACATAATACTGGGAAAACAAAAACAGAAACAATTCTCATTGTTAGTGCTATAATCCACCTTTGCTTGTTAAGTGAAACAAATTATTAGCTAAATAATTGACATAGTTTAGTTTAATATGTTGTGAAAGTGTTTGTTAGAGACTCTGGATGCCGCAGTTTCTGTTGTCTAAGGATTGATGTCAAATTTCTGCTGAAAAAATGCACAAAAATCTATAGTTTAGATGCATTAACGTTATAGCCCAATACTGTATGACCTCAATCTGCCCTGTTATAAAGCTAAGCATAGCATCTCTCAAGTGGTGAAGGCACGAGGAGCAGAGGGAGTCACTATAAAAGGTTTAACTGTCTATCTTGCTGAATCCAAGTCCCCTTTTCCCAAAATTTGTGGACCGGTCGTTATTGGCACACTTGTTGCTAGAGCCACAGTGCATATCTTGCCCATCCAAGTCAAATTATTACAGTTTATTGGCAAAATACAAATAATCTTCGGCTCATCTCACAATAATCTGATCACAATAGTCACTCACAAGGGCCTATACAGGTACCATCGGCTACAGCATTGGGTAACGTCGGTCCCATCTCTTTTCCAGTGGGCAATGGAGCAGATATTGTGTGGCCTGTTAGGAGTCCAGCGTTATTTGGATGACAGTCTTATCAGTGGAAAGACAAAGGAGGAGCGCTTGAGAAATCTGGATGCCACACTACAACAATTCAAGGAATTTGGACTCGGAGTCCATACATCCATGTGTGAGTTCTTCCAGGATTGACTCCACAGCACTTCAGAACAGTAGCCAATTGCATACTTATTTAGGACTGCTGAATTATTACAGAAGATTCTTTCCAAATCTCACACCTCTTCTACACCCGCTGTACCAGCTGCACCAGCCTGGAAATGGACAGATCAGTGTGCCAAAGGATTTGCTCAAACAAAGACAGCATTGCTGAAGTCCGAAGCCCTGACACATTTTGATCCTTCCCTACCATTGCAGCTATCATGTGACACTTCTCCTTGTGCTGTGAAGGCTGTTGTTTCACATATCATGCCCAATGTTGAAAAGAACCCAATTGTGTTTGTGTCATGCACGCTCAACAAAGCAGAGATCCACTATGCCCAAATAGTGTGAGAAGCCCTTAGTATTGTATTTTGTGTTTCCACCAGTACCTGCTTGGAAGGATATTCACTCTCCTAACCAATCACAGGTGTCTTACAACTATTTCCAGGCATGGGCATTCTGCCATTAGCTGCCAGTTGAATGTAAAGGTGGGTTTAGTTGTTGTCTGCTCATGCATATGACATAAAATATGGGAAGTCTGAGTTCCATGCAAATGCTGACAGTCTCTCTAATGTAGGTCAGCATTATCCATGAACCATGCTGAGCAAAAGCAGGCAGACATCTACTTTCAGCAGGTGGAAGAAACAGCTGTCATTCCAGCACAAGTGCGCCGGCACACAAGAAATGACCAAGCGCTGTTTAAGCTGATGGATGTTGTGGTTAGTTGAAGAAATGCAGAGGTAACTGAAATCACATGTCTCAAAGCAAAGTGACCTCCCTGATCAAGCAGGATGTCTTCTATAAGGACAGAGAGTAATGATTGTGCCACCACTGAGAAAAAGCATGCTTCAGCAGCTACACTCAGGCCATTGTGGAATGGTCTGCAAGAAAGAACCCACCAGAAGCTACTTCTGGTGGCCAGAACTTGATGGGCAGCTTGAAAATACATCAAAGTCAATCTCTTCATGTCAGAAAGGCCATAATGTGACTCAGCTGGCTCCACTTCATCCATGGGACTGGTCAGAGGAGGCATGGCAACAATTTTGCCGGCCCATTCGAGAAGAGAATGTTTCTTGTGGATGCAGTCAGTAGGTGGTCAGAGTTGGCCATAATGAAATCCACTGCAACTGAGCAAACCATTGAGAAGCTAGGTGAAATGTTCAGTCGATTTGGCTTTCCTGAACAGCTTGTAAGCAATAATGGTCCTCAGTTTATTTCTCAAGATTTTGAGAAGTTTCTTGAAGTAAACGAAATACAGCACATTCGAGCTGCATTAGTGGATCATCCCGGCATGTTGATTCTGTGCTTTTAACTAACTGCTTACATTTAGAATGTGCCTTTTTGTCAATTTTTACAGACAGAAAGTGACAAGTCTTTGTTGCTTCAGAGAATGGTTCATACAGGTTACATGTCATTTTTTACAAAATAGTACAAAGGTGGGTCAAAGGAAAACTTTAAAAGTACATCGTAAATTAGAATTTAATCAAATTCAGACACTCATTAAGTACTGAAACAATTGAACTGAACAAAATGAAGATTATGTTTCAACATAATTTCACATTTCATTCATTTTCATTTCATTTCATATGTAGTTTAAGCCACTTACAAAAGGATGAATTTCACTGCGTTAGAAAATTTGTCGAATCACGTGGCATTTATTTTAAAGATCCAGCAAGGACACGTTTCAGTTCAGTTTCAGTAATAGTTGTAGTGGAAGTTTCCTCTAAGTTTCAACCAACAAACATTTTCAGTTCATAGACAATAGGTCAGAGACAATCTGATCATTTCTTATCCATGGCATCCCATAGATGATCTACAGGGTTTCGGTGAGGCATCTGGTGAAAAGTCCACAACAATTTCTTTGTAAAATTGTGCAAGTTTGAATCCAAAATGCCTCTGGGATAGTTCATGGGATAAGTTTTGCTTGAAATGTGACTTTGTGGCATCGTTCTTTAAAATAAATGCCACATCATTGAACAGAAGCTCACAAAGACCATTTTAGGAAAACAGCCCCTGCCACCTCTGTGCTTTATAGTACCCTTAGTGCAATTTGATTTGAGTTCTTCTTCTGGCTTTCTCCACACAAACATTCTTCCACCAGATCCCTCCAAGTTAAATATATAGACATATTTAGACTCTGTCTATACAACATTTCCCTGAAATGCTTCCTGAATACAATACCTGTGTACATGTTATTGTTGCGTTTGGAATAGCAAGCTTTGGGATCAGGTATAATCAGAGGAATTAGCAGCAGTTGTAGAGATTATGTGACCATATACAGTATGTTTCCTGACCTTTATCTGACCTGAGTTCACTGACTTCTGTCTCATACCATTCTCTCTTTCCTTGTTCTCACACATTTTCTCAAAGTGACATTTTTTCAAAGTGACATTTTCTCAAAGTGACATCTAATTTTTCTTTCTCAAAAGTTGTTTTTCTGTTTACTTGCTACTGTACAGTAGGTGTTAATTTGCACATGAATGGGAATCAAGAAAGGAACTGCCAATGCTGCTGTGTGTATTTGTATAAACATGTCAGTGTGTGTGAGTGTGTGTGTGTGTGTGTGTGTGTGTGTGTTGCTCAATGGATGTGTAATAGTAGAAAATGCTCCAGTTCTTCCTCTGTTGAATGCGACATTGTGCTTGTGTAAGCGAGTGTGGAGCACAGATTTAGTTCTATCATTGGGCCTCATTTATCAAACTGGAGATGAAAGAATTTATTTGTAAATTGTTCACAGGGGGCATTCACACAAGAAATGTGGTATTCATCAAATTCCAGTTAGTTATGAAAACGTTCGCATCCTACAAGAGCTCGTGAGATGGTGTAAATTAACGTATAAAGAGACCAACTAATATAAACTTTGTTTGTCTTCAAATCATATAATCGTCACAAGTTACTGTAATTTTATACACAGCCATGTTTAAATTCTACACACTTATTTAGCATGTTTGCCTCACACCTCCACGGTTGGGGGTTCGAATCCCACCTCCGCCATCTGTGCACAGAGTTTGCATGTTCTCCCTGTGCTTCAGGAGTTGCCTCTGTGTATAGTTTCCTCCCCCAGTCCAAAATCATGTGTTGTACACTGATCCGCATTTCAAAATCGTCTGAAGTGTGTGGATGTGTGTGCGGTTGTGCCCTGCGTTGGGTTGACACCCTGTCCAGGGTGTCCCCTGCCTTTACCCCGAATCCCCTGGAATAGGCTCCAGGCTCCCCCGCGACCCTCTGTAGGATAAGTGGTACAGAAAATGGATGGAGGGATATTACGTATTTTGCGTATTCAAGATTTAAGGAAGCAATCAAAACAAATCCACAAATTAAGACAAATAATCCTTTACTTGTTCTCCACAGGGCTGTGTCCTCTCTCCCTTGCTGTACATTCTAGGTACCAGTGACTGCAGTGTGAATTTTAGTCCGGGCTGGCCGACAAACATATGTGCACACAACTTTATATAAAAACTGATAACTGAGGCACATGAAACCAATAGAAGTCAAAATTCTCAAATCACTTCACAGAATCCACAATGAAACGTACTGTAGAAATAATCTGCCCCTGTGTGTTTGTGTCTGTAAATACATTATTTAATATGTTAAAGATTATTAGACTGAATAAGGGGCTGGTGTGTGTGTTTGGGGGTGAGAAGAGGGGAGAGAGACTGAGAGTGTGAGAGAAATAGAGAAAGAGGAAGTGATATTTACAGTATGTAAATAGTTACTATTTTTACTGTTATGAAATTATTGTGTTTCCAATACAGAAATGAGTCTGAATGACAGGAAGGACCATCAAGCTACAATCTCGCTCTGAGTATGTGGTTGTTAGAATGATGTGTGAATAACTGTGTAAGAGAGGGTATTCTGGTGTTTCTATTTCCCGGTTGGTGCAGTTTGATTGCCTATGACTGCCAGTTACGTGGGTTGGGATTACCCTAGAGTGTTTTCTGGTGGTGACGTATAGCTTCCCCCCACAAGAAAGAGTAACGACAGAAAGTCTCTATCGGCCTGTGAAAGCAGTGGGTGAGTGTGTGTGTGTGTGTGTGTGTGTGTGTGTGGGTGTTTTACTGTGCTTTCAACCTACTGTTTTGGAATAATTTGTGTATGGAGACTTATGTAGGAGGACTTTTGTTTCTTCAACACACCTGACTCATGTCAGTAAGGACTTCATAATTATCACAGTCAGGTATGAGCTGGGAAACCCCACTGTGTCACATTGCTATCAAAAACTACTGACCCAGGACTAAAGAGAAAATATCGGAATGGGGATTTACAGAGACTTCTCAGCTCACTGTGATGACCAATCAAGTTGAAAAATAACCAGAATGAATCTTTTCCCCTGTACTATCTCCAGGTGGAGGCTGGGCAGACCCGGAAATGGCAGATTTTGAACTGCTGGTAATAATGAGTGCCACAGTGGAGCCCACATCAGCCACTTGCCAGGTACGAACGTCCTACTTACCCGATGAAATCCTGTGGGGCTACGAATTCCCCCCTGTCGTCTCGCTGTCCCCATCAGGGAAATACGTGGCTGACTTCACCTTCTTCGACAAGGTGGCTAAGACCAAGACCCCACCGTGCTTTAAGCAGACCTCTCCTTCTCGCCCCAGCTCAGACAGTTCGCGAGGTGGAGGAGGAAAGGATCCGGAGAAGAAGAGGTTGGAGGAGAGCTACAGGGAGGAGAAGGGATGTGATAGAGGGAGAATCCGAGATAGCAGCCCACTTAGCGTTCGCATTAGTAATGTTTAGAGAGCGAGCGAGAGAGATAGAGAGAGAGAGAGAGACAGACAGACAGACAGACAGACATGTTCAGAGAAAGAGAATCAGACTAACCGTAAGCGACTAGAAGCAGAGAATTCACAATAGATCCTCTTCAGAAGACACATTTTTCACAAACAAAGACACATACGCACATGTATACTGAGACTGCTAAATATGAACAGTGGTATCACCACCATGTGGCTAAAATGAATAGTCTTACCTTGTTTAAAAAATGTTTGTTTTTCTTTATTGTACTTTCATTTTTCTGTCTCGGACTATGACAAGATTATAAAAAAAGATAAAAAAGCCAAAATATGTAAAGACTAATGAAGCACTGTACTGATGGATCAGGGGTACTAAGTCATGGGACTTGTCTTTGTATTCCATATTGATGGAATACAAAGGATGAACTGGAATGATGATATTATGTTACATGCGTATATATTTGTACCTAACAGTGCCAGTTTGAGTACTCATTTGAGTATAGATCTAGTTTTTTATGTTGAGTTTTTTTTAGTCACTGGAGCAACCATATTGATGCAGTATGTTAACAATACTAAAAGCACTTTAACTCTGTGAGACGTTTTCTCTAGTTTCTGTTTTGAAAGCACTAACTAGTGTATATGGGGTTGTGAATAGCTGTGCTAACTTTGCACACATGTGTGGGTGTTTCTGTGAATCTGTATCATGTCTGCTTTGTTGGTGGTAAGGTGTGGGAAAATGGAGGGCGTATTCTGAGCAAAATATTTTTAGAAATGTACACAAGTTATAGACTTCATATATTATTATTATTATTATTATTATTATTATTATATGTGAGACATGGATGTGTTTTTGTGGTACTAAAAACAAATGAAAGTGGTCTGTGGTCTGTCCTTGTGGGAAGATATTTTTATTCTAATATATGTGATAGTGCTCAGTTTTAAAAACTGGGACATTATCACTTTAATGTCTAATGCCTTTAAATGACCGTTTTTAATAAATGATATGTTCAGAAGCAGTTGCAGGCTCTGACTGCTATATATGTCTAAAATGTTTTATGAAAACATTTTTTAAGAAATGTTTTATTAGGTAGCCAAAATGTTAATGAAAATGGACAATGGAAAAAAATAACCAGATTTGCAAACTCTTAAATTCGTAACAAATCGCATGCCTCAATTTGCTTTAGCTATGCATGTTTAACATAGAGTTAATGTCAGGATTAATGTAGTTTTTATATGAAACTGAATGGCCCACATTGCAGTTACTCAATTGCATTTGCACGCACTGTGCATAAGATCACATAGACCACAATGCACAAAAAAAAAAAAACTTCCTCTCTGGAGCAAAAATGAGAAGCAACCAGTAACATGATCTTTATTGTTTTATATACAATATAATAGGTCTGAATTTCCATAGTCATTGCACATTTAATCCAGTGATTGTTTGCACATTTGGTGTTTTCCTTGCTCTGGCACAGTGAGAACCTTGTTATTTTTTATGTTTTTTCCTGCTATAACATGGACTTTTTCATTAATTAGAGGACAGTAAATACTGGGAAATGGCCAAAAACACATGACTACAATACTGTACTTCCAAAGAGTACAGTACTGAAAGGATTACCCCGGGCTGGAAATGCAACCTTTGGAGTTTCTTGGAAGACGAATTAGCTGGAATCCCTCGAACATGTACATGGAATATTGCAATTAATTTATTATTATTTTTTCCCCCATCAGTATCTACATCATCATCATTGTGGTTTTAAAAGTGTCAATGAAGAATATCCGGGGGTCTGTGGTTTTTTTGGTCTCGCCCCCCGCCGCCCATCATTATCAAAGGTGCTTTGTGTTTATATTGTATATGGTTACAGTGATTTTACAGTGAACTGTCTGTTTGACTGGTCACTTGAATTCGGATTTGTTTAATCCAACCTAAACTAACTTAACAAAACAAATAGGCTTATAAATAATATAAACTTGGACTTGTGTGTTCTGTCAATAGAACGTTCAATAAACAACACTATTACTGTACACAGTTATATAATGATTCTAAAATTTGAATAAATGGATTATGTTCATCAAATACATTTGCACCGAGTGGGTCCTTAGAAAGAATATAATTAATTGATTAGTTGGTTGGTTCATTTATCAGTTTTGCAGTATTTCTTTACAGTTAAATATATCCCAGAAAGCAAAACATTTGACAACCCTTAATCTAGCCAATGAGATGTTTTTATATTTAATATACGGTCAGTCAATAGTAAAGTAATTCTGTTTTTCTGTCTTAGAAACTATCTCTGCAGTTATATTTAGAAAAAACGTCAGTAATTATAAAAATGTACAGTACTGCGTAACATTCTACAGACACAGATGCTAAGGCAAGAGGGTTTTAATTTGATATGCAAACACAAAACAAATAAGCAACGAACAAATATGATCAAAATTGACTTGCAACGCAACAGAAAGCTTGACTAGCATGCTGAAAGAGATGTACATGGTAGGAGCAAGGTGCTAAAGATCAGTGACACATATGTTAAAATATGAGTAATCTGTTGCTTGTATTGTTTCCAAGGCATAGGAGTGGAATCCGTCTTTAATGTTATCTCTGCAGGTGGGTTGGTATAATGCAACCTTTCTTGTGCTACAAAGAAGTATGAAAGGAAATCCTGAGCTCACTTCTTACACATCCTGTATGCATTCAGGTCTAATTTAAGGTAAGGTTCCACACTTAGATTTCTTTACTATTGCATATTGCATGGCATGATTGCTTTTACTTGTTCTCTAAATCTGCATCAATAGGAAGGATGCTAATAGTAATAATGTGATATGTTTCATGTTCTTTTTGAGAAATCTTGGGGCTATTCTGTAGAGTGACCTCTGAATGATAGAAGATCAATTCTGAGGAAAATGGAGGGAAGATTTTGGTCTTGGTTTTACTCATGTACAAAACATGCTAAGTATGACTCAGAATAGGGGACTTAAACAAATTGTAGTTTCTGTATGGCCTCAGTTTCTAAAGCTTAGAGGGTTTTTTTGTACCTTGCAGAACATGATATTAAGTGAAACATCTCGGATCTAATATTATTCAGTATTTCTTATTATGAGATGATGATAAAACATATAACAAAAAAATTTAAGCCTACTTTTCTTTTTTCAAGCCTGAAATTGCCTTGTTCTATTGGGGAAAAATGTAGCTTAAAAAAACAAACAAACAAAAAAAACCTAATAATAAATTAAATATTCATTATTTAACTTGAGAATTTCTATTATTCATTTATTATATATGTCTAGATGTCTGGAAATATGCTTAATTTAATATTAATATTTGTTTAATCTCATAATGACAATGATTGGTATTATTGAAACAATGTGATGTGTAATAACTGTAGTTAGACAGTGGGTTAATGGGTCAGTCTGTCATGTATATATATATATAACCCTTAAGTACATATCATTTTACAATCATGTGATTACTTCTCATCCTGGAAAGCTTAAAAAAGTCCCCTCATGTTAATACCTACAGGGAAATGTCTCCTCTCTCGCGCGAGAGAAACTCTATTGCACAATAGAATGTTTTTTCCTCTGTTCTCACCCACAAAACTATTTAGTAGTGCAGGTGTTTGATCACTTAAACCCACTTTCCTGTCACGATGAGGAGCTATCTACACATCATCACATTCATCATCCTGAATTTCACAGCAGGTCAGTAGTGTATTGCTAACTGAATTCATGTTAATGATTGTGCTATCATTGCTCCATAGATAACAGTCAGAGAACCTAAACTGTTTTTCAAAGCATTGATAATGTCTAAGGTTCATACTTTAAAAAAAAATTATGTTCACATGTTTATAATTGTACTTTGAAAATGTGATCTAAAACATTCTGGTGTAATTCAATTCAAGAATAAGGAAGTTCATGCTGATTTCTTTTCCAGCCTCAGAATGTGGAGCTCAGATCCATGTGGTTTACAAGTCAATAGGAGAAAAAGCACATCTCACATTGAAAGAACAGTGGAATATAACTCAAGTCAAATGGAGGAAGGATCATGTACTCATTGCAAAAGTACAAGACCAAAAGCCAAATACGAAAGATCCAGAAAAATTTCATATACATGTTTCTGACAACTCCTTGTTTATCAAAAATTTGACGGTGAAAGACTCTGGACGATATCACGCTCAAACTGGACAATGGGAAGAAGTTATAATACAATACAATCTGATAGTACAGGGTAAGTTCTATATGATATATATGATAGACCAGAAATCAAACACGAGTGTGCTGTTTTACACTGAAATATGGCTTGACACAAAGTGTAATCACAGATTGTTTTCCAATAACAGCACATTCTAAAGAGTTTTATTTCTCATATACCACAGCAATTTGCCAACAGCTTAGAATTTATTGATGAATGACACACTTTTAAGTTGTACTAAAGTAAGTTACATTTAAAGCTGTGAAACATACACGAAGTCCTGTGATTACCTAAGTTACACTAGCTATACTTGTTTCTTTAGTTGTTTCTTTACCAGTCTCATTTAAAAAAGATGTTACTTGAAGGTCATTTAAAAAAAAACCCAACCTTACAAGCTTACTGAGAAACTGCAAAGTGCAAACTGCTTTGTCCTGAAGACTTTCCTGTGGTAGAAAACTTACTGAAAGCGTCTTATAGAAAGTCTCACCATAATGTTTTGTTTGTTTTTGTTAAATAACAATATGGTTTTTAATCTGTTTATTATTAGGCTTCAATTATGTGGTGCATCCACCATACAAGCCCTGTGCATGAGTTGTTTCTATAGAAAAAATAACGTATTAGAATGTGTGCATTACTATATATCTCTAATTTAAATGACAGTCAGCTCTACTGTCAGAGGTGTTGTGTTAGAAAATTACTCAACACCTCATCGGTGCTGTGGTATAATAGGTACACAATATGGCCGAAAGTATGTGGACATCTGACTAATCACACCATAAATGCTTTATGAACATCCCATTATACATTTAGTCTCTCTTTGCTGTAATTATAATAATAATAATAATAACCTCCACTCTTCTGGGAAGGCTTTCCACTAGATTTTGGAGCATGGCTGTGGGGATTTGTGTTCATTCAACCACAAGAGCGTTAGTGAGGTCAGGCAGTGATGTTGGGTGAGAAGGCTTGGGGTTCAGTCAGCATTTCAATTAATCCCAAAGTTGTTCAGTGGGGTTGAGGTCAGACCACACCTTGGCAAACCATGTTTTCATGGAGCTCACTTTGTGCACAGGGGCATTGTCATGCTGGAACATGTTTGGGCCTCTTAGCTCCAATGAAAGGAAATCTTAATGTTACAGCATACAAAATCATTCTAGACAGTTGTGTGCTTCCAACTTTGTGGCAAAAGTTTGGGGAAGACCCACATATGGGTGTGATGGTCAGGTGTCCACATATTGTGTATTTATAAGTTGATTATGACTGGTACTACAGCAAGGAAGCGTAGATCATGCACAGTTTGGTGATTTTCTAAAGCTGGTCATTAACTCATGGATTGAATCCGTTATGTTCTGAGCTGTAAAAGTCACCAAACTGTGCAGGAGACTGAACATACAGTGCAAGAGTTGTACATTCCTGGACTAGAGAAATACTGTAGATTTTAACATGTCTTTTTGGTGTCGTTGCAGAGGCCGTCTCAAATCCAGTACTCGAGCAGATTCTTTATAACCAGTCGCACTCCTCGTCTGTTTGCCAAATCTTGGTAAAATGTTCTGCTGATGGCGACTCAGTGACGTATGACTGTGATCACAAGCACTGCAGTCCGACAAATGCCACATTAACTAGGGTGAACATTACTCTCAACTATACAGATAATGGGGTGTTGGAATGCACAGCCAAGAACCGTGTGAGCACAAAACGGACATCAATAACCCTGAGTAACATATGTAAGTGATTAATTCAAATAATCAGACATTCATTGTTCATAAAAATAGACACAAATCTATGATATGTGCTTAATGTATATGCTTATTTAACAAATGTGTATCGGTTCTCTGGCTCACAGGTTCAGAAAAAGAAACATTACCTGATAAATCCAGCAACTACATTTTCGTTCTAATAATCATAATAAGTTGCACTGTGGTGTTCGGTGTCCTGATGATCTGCATTATCAAACTTTTGCACAATACCACAAAGAAAGAACAGGTACAGTAAATACATCAAAGCTAGCACGTGTGCAAGCCAATCTACACCAACATACATATATACACCATGACCTTTTTCCATTGTTTATCAAATCTATTTCCTTATTATTTCTCTGTGGTTAGAATGAAGGAACATATCAAGGAGATAAAGGTGTAAACACGATCTACAGTGTGGTGCGCAAGCAACCAAGAACTGAGACTCCAGCACACAGCAGCACTGCAGAAACTGCAACAGTTTACGACGTTCCTTCGAAATGTGTAAGATGCGATCATTTTTCCTTTTTCAAAAACGATATTTTATTTAGTACAGTATTTTAAAAAAATATTTATACTACTCTGCTGGCCTTCTTAGTACAAAATTTATATACAGTATATATATACACACTACATATTAGTGCCGAATAAAGCATAAACAAGTTAACCAATCACAACTTGTCTAAATATATTCCTTTCACATGATTATTGCATGGTGAAACCATTTTTTTTTTATACCGGTAACCCAATGTTTTCCTCTTCTGTTTTCTGCTACTGTCAGACCACAGCCATGCTGCTAAAATTTAGACTATACTCTACATTGAGTTTTTATTTTATTAGCTTTCCCAGTTACTGTTTAACTTTATCAGTTAAGTCCTAAACTGGATTACAGTCATAAACTGGTTTGCAACTTTCCAGTGATGAATCAGGACCATCCACACAAACATTTGTTAAGAGGAAATAAAAATTTCCAAATACAAATAAATAAAATAGTGTTTCAAGAAATCTAAAAGTATCTAAAACTCTTCTTCTTGTCTTTTTTTGTGTGTTTGTTTTTAGGCCAGGGCACCCCAAAGTGACAGTGGTGACAGTGTGCAAAAGGATGACACACATACAGTTTACTGGAAGTTGGGGCAGACACAAGACCCATGAAGCAATCTGCATATTATATATATATATATATATATATATATATATATTATATATATATATATATATTGTACATACAGAACATAGCATTATGTAGCCTAAAAATATGATGAAATCTTATTTGTTATTTATATATATATATATATATATATATATATATATATATATATATATATATATATATATATATATATATATATATATATTATTTTTTTATTAGAAAGTAGAACGCTTTCATACTGTATATCTTTTTCTACATTAAATTATAATTGTATAAATTGTGTGTACTGTTATTAATTGTCTGGTTATATTCATATATTCATTTATTAGAATGTTTTGCATGTCCACAAATCACGGCTTTGCCTTCTACTTCCGAGACGTGTTTTTATTTATTGTTCCAGTCTAGTGTTAATTATGCAGGTAATCAAACATGCCCTAGTATTCGTGTGTGCCTGTTTGGTTGTTCGAGATTATTGAGTAGGTTATTCAGTGTCCTCTTGTGTGTTATAGGTGGATAAAGTTTTGTGTAAAATTTAGTCCCCTAAACCAGACCTGATGTCATCTTCATGTACAGGCAGTCTATTAGTTATGTGCTCGAACAGAATAACAGCCTGGCAATTACAGAAAATTTCCCATTGAAAAACTTACCCAGAATCATTCTTACGTTACAGCATTCTTCATTTGCATATCTGGAAAACATTCCAGTAGAGTGTGACATGCACTTCCTCTCTTTTTAAAAACACTGTTAAAACACCAGTACACCAGAGCCAGGTCATTAAAAATTGAACAGTGGTTGTCAAGGCAGGGTCTGGGGATCCCAGGAGTCCTTGAGATTTATTTTATTACACTGGTGAACATCACAATCCACACAAGTATACGCAAATTCACACTGTTACAGTTAAGTACATACACATTTAGCCACTGACAAAGACACTGTTGTTTTTGCGGTCTATTACAGAATATTGAAGTTGAAGTTAATTAATGAATATTAACTCAAATTCTAACTCAAAGTGCAGACTTTCTGCTTTAATCTGAGGGTATTTATATCAAATTCTGAAGAACTGTGTAGGAAGCACTTTTAATATGTGGTCCCCCGTTTTGACAGTTGCCTGCTCAGCTGTTCCATGGCCAGCTGTGTGTTATTCCCCTCATTATTTCACTTACAAATAAGCAGATAAGAGGTCTAGAATGTATTACAAGTGCATTTGGAATCTTAATATGAAGTCAAAAGGGCTGTCACTGCCAGTGAGGTGAGCCATCATTAGGCTGAAAAATCAAAACAAACCCATTAGAGAGATATACAGAAACATTCGGTGTGGCCAAATCAACTACATAGTACATTCTTAAAAAGAAAGAATGCACTGGTGAGCTCAGGAACACCAGAAATCCTGGAAGAGCACAGAAAACTGTGGTGGATGACAGAAAATTTCTTTCTCTGGTAAAGAAAAACCCTGTCCAGCAAGTAAGAGTACCTGTGTCACAGTCAGGACTTTAGCAAGGTGAACATATGGGGTTTACCACAGGATGTAAACCATAGAGCCTCAAAAGCAGGAAGATCAGATCAGATCAGATCAGAGTTTGGTAAAACATTTTAAAATGCCCACACATTTCTGGAACAACAGCATATAGAGAGATGAGACAAAGATCAACTTGGGAATGTTGGGAAGAGAAAAATATGGAGAAGGAAAGGAACTGCTCATGATCTGAAGCATACATCATCTTATGGCGTGGATGTGTATGGCTGCCAGTGGAACTGCTTCTCTTGTATTTATTGATGTGACTGCTGACAAAAGCACCAGGATGAAGTCTGTGGCCAAGTCACCTGACCTGAAAGTAATTTAACATGCATTTCAGTTTATGAAGGCAAAAAACCACTAGAACAGGCAGGACGTGAAGACAGCTGCAGTTAAGACCTGGTAGAGCAACACAAGGGAAGAAACCCTGCATCTGGTTATGCCTATGGTTTCCAGACAGTCATAGACTGCAAAGGTTTTGCAACTAAGTATGATAATTTAACTTATGACTGTTAGTTTGTCCAAATACTTTTGGCCACTTAAAATGAGGGGGACTGCATATACAAGTTAATTCAATGTGGATGTAAATACCCTCAAATTAAAGCTGAAAGTCTGTACTTTGAGCTCTTTTATTTAACCATCCATCCATCTTCTATACCACTTATCCTTTTCAGGGTCACTGGGGGAGGAAACTCCCACAGCACAGGGAAAACATGCAAACTCTGCACACACAGGACCACAGTAGGAATTGAACCACCGACCCTGGAGGTGTGAGGCAAACATGCTAACCACTAAGGCACCATGTGCCTCTTTTAGCTATTTCAACTCCAATATTCTGTGCTAGACAGCTAAAATTATTTTGTGAATGTCCATTTGTAGTCAGTATAGTCATTAGCATGTTTGACTGGACACCTGATTGGATTTAAACAAACCTCAATAACAATATATAAGTTGATGTCTGTAGTGTGATTCAATGTAAAAGCTCCTTCTGCTGGTGAGAGACTGAACTGCAGCTGAGCTCCACTCACAGTCATATTCTTAATAAGAAACAACACAAGAATCATAATTTGCCTGCCTGCTTTTTAAATATTTTTTTGTGAAATGTTCATTAGAATGTGTTGTTTTCAGATCACTAGTGCATCCCAAAGTACAGCTGCTGTTGCAATGTGAGAAAAATTAAGAGATCTGCAGACCGTATGCAGAAAAGAGCCAGCTCCTCTAACCCCTACTCCAATTTCAGATGATTCAGATAACACTGACAACTGACTTGCTTGAAAACACAGAGCAGTGATGAGCAAGGAAGAGAGTGGTAGTGTTTTAATCTCCTGTTAATGAATCTCAATGAATCTGTTAATGAATCTTTCATTCAAGCTGACCTATTGTGAATACACATCTGTGTAGCTCTCTTCACTGTTAAGTTGTTTATGGGAGCTGACCTGGTATTCTACTATTATGTGTCCATCCATCCATCTTCTATACCGCTTACTCCTTTTCAGGGTCACGGGGAACCTGGAGCCTATACCAGGGAGCATTGGGCACAAGGCGGGGTACACCCTGGACAGGGTGCCAGTCCATCAGAGGGCGCAATCACACACACGCCAATCAGCCTATTTTAGCACATCTTTGGACTGGGGGAGGAAATCCACGCAGCATGCAGAACATGCAAACTCCACACACACAGAGCCATGGGAATCAAACCCCGACCCTGGCGGTGTGAGGCGAATGTGCTAACCACTAAGCCCTATGGTGGGGAAGCCTCTCAGACCTGAGACCCTAACAGACAGCAGCGCTGCACAAAATGCAATGTTCCTTCAATGTGTAAAGGCCCTTTCACACTGAGCACTGCTCGATAAAACAAAGTGAATCACAGATGAACTGTGCTTTCACACCAAATGAGAAACGACTGATCGCCTTCGGCTAATTCACGCCTGCACACTAGGTGGCGCAACCTACTATTCAGCTGATCGCCTACCGTCTTTGACCACTGAGAAAAAGCATCACTTAAATGTTGGCGAATAGCACCATAAGGCACACAAACTGTTAAGAAGCACAGAAAAGATGTTTTTGTAGTTGATGTGACTTTTTATCAAAAAGTTCTCCGTTCTCAGACACCAATGATAACAAGAACTCAACATCCATTTTCTTCTCTCTTCTGTAATACTTATATTCGGTGTTTAGACCGGTTTTCAAAACAGCTTTCTGTGCTATAGTGCCACCAGTCTTGCCCTTTTCTGCAACAGCTGAGGCTCCAGGCACGTGATCTAAAGCTCAAATCTAATTGGATGGCCCGTTTCATTCCGGGGCAACGGGGGAAAAAATGGTGGAAATGGCCGAAATACACTGGGGGGACTCTAGTTGGGGAGTTATTTCATGTCTCCTGCAAACAATGTTTTAATTGGATGCACCGTTACTCTGCCCTGTGATGCAGCATGAGCTGCAGTTTGAAAATATGCGGTCGGCTGGCTTGATGTGTCTCGACGGATGTTAGCTCACACCATCCCTGTTTGGTAGCTGTTGTATTAAGGGGAGATAGGGGGCAGGGGAGAGCTGGCTGGTCTGTGGGAATTGCAGGTGACTTGTGGAAAAAAAAAAGAAGGGAAAAATCTCCCCCATCCCCATCCAAACTAAATTGGACGATACATTTATTAAACGTCTTGCCGCCTATGCTCTCTGTATGTGGGGCTTATATATTTTCCCTGTGCTTGGCGG
Source organism: Ictalurus punctatus (assembly GCF_001660625.3). Classification (NCBI taxonomy): domain Eukaryota; kingdom Metazoa; phylum Chordata; class Actinopteri; order Siluriformes; family Ictaluridae; genus Ictalurus; species Ictalurus punctatus. Next base: position 26,066,669 of record NC_030422.2, read on the forward strand.
GTTTCCTCCGAGTACTCCAGTCTCCTCCCCTAGTCGAAAGACATGCATTGTAGGCTGATTGGCGTTTCCAAATTGTCTGTAGTGGGTGAATGTGTGCGCGATGATGCCCTGTGATTTTCTGGCACCCCATTCAGGGTGTCTCCTGGCTCGTGCCCCGAGCTGCCTGGAATAGGCTCCAGGCTCCCTACGACGCTGAATAGGATAAGCAGTAAAGAAAATAGCTGGATGGATGTTTAAAAACTCGAATCTCCTTAAAGCTGATCTCTGCAGCTTTCATTATGGATTTGTGCTGTGTAAAGTGTTCACACATTTGAATTTAATTTGAAAGCTGTTCTCTTTTCATCTAGCAGGGTTTTTTTTTCTTTTTCACCGGTAAACCACTGACTTCCTCTTCTGCTTGCTGCTACTGATAGACCACAAACATGCAAGAATGCAATCTTTCACTTTAGACTGCAATTTACACTGAGCGGTTATTAAATGAGCTTTTGCAATCAAGTAAGACTGGCATCTCAGTAAATTATAAATTGCAAGATTTGATTTTCAATTATTTTAGCCAACTGTAAATAGTGTACAACACTGTTTCTCAATCCTGGTCCCCACTCTTTAGCCTATTTTTATATTTTCCCAGATCTCAAATCTCCTGATTCATGCTGCGTTCATTGTGCAATCCATGTGGTAATTTGAAGTCTAATAATTTAACAATAATTGTAAAACTTTAAAATAATTTGAATAAGGTCATTTCCTACCTCGGCACATTCAATGTTTGAAGTCGAACGGACGCTTTCCTGCTCAAAAGCATAACTTTTTTTTGTTTTTTAGCTCATTCAGAGCATGTAAAGCTCATAAAAATATACTTTAACAGCACTTTTACATTTGCATTCATGCACCATTTTGGACTGAAACTGCACTACAGCAACAAAGCAGGTAGCAATGGCGAGTAGCTTAGAGACAGGCTAGCCAGCCAATGTTACTGATAACTGATGATGATTGCCTTCTTAAAACAGCGATTAGTATGGCCAGTGTTATAGATTTAACCAAGTACTTTGTCTGTATATTAACTGATCTAAAGCCAATACTAAACCAATTAAAATGTAGAGAAGGGGAATGTTACACTGTTCACAGTGTGAGCGGCCATGGAGAAGAACTGGTAGTTGAGAAGACTACCCCAAGTTGATGAGTTGAACTTTCAATTTGAGGGGGCATTTATTTATTTTTAAACCAGATGCAGGCAGGATGCAATTACAAGTTGCAACATTGCCTTGAATGCAACATAATCAACAAGCATGTCTGAGAAACACTGTGGTGAGTCAGTAGCAGTGTCTCAAACTCTTGCGGTTTCAAAACCTGCTCAAAACAAACCCAATTATAATAACAGCCTATTGCGATCTCAGCAAATATTAAACTGAAACCACTTGGAGTTTACATTAGAACCGTATGTACTATAAGTATGAGTGTACTATAAATGAGTCTTTTATAACAATACTAGTTATAAAACTAGATTAATAAATTATATATAATTATAATCATATATTTTAAAAATGCTTATTATGTTTACTTTACAAAATTTCATCCCTCTCCTCCACTGCACCATAAACTTTAAGTTGTTTATCCTTTTCCCAGTCTTTGTTGTATGTTTTGCCATACTTAGACCATATGTCTATGTCTGCTATACTAACTATCATCGCTTGGAATTATTACGTGATTTTTATCCCATGAAGGGGAGAACGGGACGGGATAAGTCCATGTGGGGATTTGTTTGAGGGTCAAGTACACTACAAATATTATTGTGAGGCTGAGAGCAGACAGTGTCAATGCACTGGGGAAATAACAACCATAAATGTAAAAAAAAGAAAAAAAAAAAAAAAAGAAAAAACAAGTTGTCAGATTTTCCCCCTAACAAGCAACCATGTTTTTTAAAACAACCCCAAAAAAAGCAACCCGTGAACCGTAATATTTTCATGATATTTTCTTTACTGGTATTTATATGTAGATGTATTAACATAGTACATTATTACATAGCAAAAATATTGGAACATGTTACTGACACGAGTTCCTTATTACCCAGATGTGTCCTGTTAGATTGATTATTCAAACAACAAATAGTGCTGAGCATCTACTATTGGCTTTAGTCTTCAGTTTCACATGTGAAGACTGCATTTGTTGTTAAAAAGGATAGGCCAACATGAAGATCGGAGAGAGCTGTCTATGGGAGAAAAGTAAGCCATTTTGATGGAGAAAAGAGGGGAAAAAAAAAAAAAAAAAAAAATCAACCCAACGTCCTGAAAAAGAAAGAAACCACTAGTGTACTGACCAAAAGACACTGAATTGGTTGGCCAATGAAAACAACAGCTGATCACAGAAACATTGTGAGAGCTGTGAAGAAAACCCAATAACCTCCACCGGGCGGGCGGGCGGGCGGGCGGATAGATAGATAGATACATAGATAGATAGATACATAGATAGATAGATAGATAGATAGATAGATAGATAGATAGATACATACATAGAGAGAGAGAAAACCACAAGATGCAAACCACTCTTCAGCAGCAAGAATTGGAAAGCCAGATTGGAATTCGCAAACAAATAGTGATGAACCACAAAACGTCTAGAATCAAGATTAACCTCTACCAAAGGAATGGAAAGTTCAAAATGTGGAGAATGAAAGGATCTGTTCATGATCCAAAACATACAAGCTTATCTGTGAAACATGGCGGAGGTAGTGTCATGGCTTGGCTTGCATGGCTGCTTCTATAACAGGCTCACTAATCTTTACTGATGATGTAACTCATGATGGTAGCAGCAGAATGAATTCAAAAGCATTTTGTCTAACAATTTACAAAGAAATGCATCCAATCTAACAGAGAGGAACTTTATCATGCAGAAAGACAACGATCCAAATCACAGTGCCAACACAACAAAGGACTTCATCAGGTGGAAAAGTGGAAGGTTTTAGACTGGCCAAATCAATCACCAGACCTTAACCCTGCTGAACACCATTTCACCTCCTGAAGAGGAGACTGTAGGGAGAAACCCACTGAAACAATTTGGTGGTCAATGAGATTGATGCAGATTGCAGTTATTACAAGCAAGCGATATGCAACCAAATATTAAGTGTTATTTACTTTACTTTCATTTACTTCAAGACTTCTGTTCCTATACCTCACTTGAAAATTGGGTGGTCTGATGCAAAAAGTTCTATGTTTTATGTTGTTTAAGACATCTAGATGTAAATAAAAGCTGAAATTCTAAACGCTCATCTCATATCCATCTTTTGATCTCAAACCCAAATGTCTTTGGTGTATAGTACAAACAAATGAATTAGCCTTCCTGTTCCAATAGTTTCGGCAGGGACTCGAAGTAAACTTTCTAAATCGCTTGTGATTATGAATTAATGTGAGTTGGTTCACAGGATATCATCAGTAGTCAGGATAAGGAAGAAAAATAAAAGAGTAACCCCCTAAAAAAGAAACAAATCAAAAAAAGTGTTAAAACACAGCAGGAATAATTAGTATAAAGATTTGTGTATTTATGCAAATGACTTAATCATAACAGGCCAAAAATTGTCCTTGTCAAAGTTTATTGGAGGAACAGATCCAAGAATGGTTTTGAGGATGTGTAGATTTAAAGGAAAATATAAAAATGAATGAAAAAAAGAAAGAAAAAAAAATGATATTCATAGCTATAGTATCCACAAAATACAACAAATTTAAGACATGAATTAAAAATGTACATTTTCAAACAGATTATCAAATTAATTATAGCCAGAAGATGGCACTGTTGTAAAATAAGTATAAAAGTAACAAAATGACCCCCTTTTTATACAGAAAATACATGAAAGCATTTTGTTTGTTTTTGAATGTGTACTTGAATCTTACAGTAGACTTTGTTGCTAGTCTGTGTGATCCAGGATTGATAAAATATTTCCTGATGAAATTTTTCATGCTCTCCGTTTAGCTTCGGCCACATTTTTAACAAATAGACCTCTGTTTGTAATCGGTTTGCTGCAGATGTACAGTATTGCTAGACTTAAAAATATTAATGAGAAACAGAGTTGATTATTTATACTGCAATACTTGTAGTTATTATTCTTGTATAGTACAACAGTAATGATGCATAAGAATTAATTATTGAATGGGCTTGTTACAGTGCATTATTACATTTGGTGCATTTGGTGGAGTTTAGGCCTTCTTACTATTCAGCAACCAAAGACATACATGTTTGGCATTTGTTTCTTATGTGGAAGTAATTTTGGATACCTTCAATCTAACCATCTCTGTACTTTTCACAATCTGTGTTGATTAAGTAGAAAACAAGCTTGCTTAAAAAAGGAACAATTTAATGTTTAGATAGTTTTTCTTTTGCTTTGCAATGTAGAATTTGGCAGTTAAATGCATAAATGTTCCATCTACAGGGATTGTTATGATATTCATCTTGTTGTGGTTTGTGAAATCTGCATGCATTTATTTAAAGTATTGCTTAATAATACTTAATAAAATGAAACCATAAAGTAATATGATAAAATGATACATGATCTTTTTAACTGTAGGCTGCAGAGTGTGGCTGTACCGTGTGGTGGAAAATACATCAGTGCATCTCTGTATGTGATCTTAAGGACTTTCAGTTCTGTAGGTGTGAACTGCACACAGATGACATGATGAAGCCCCTCACATGAGTGAAAAATACATTTTCAAGAATAAAAGTTCAGTCACATTGACTTATTACTCTTACTATTACTACTAAATCCTTTTGCTTTACAACCAGTCCTAATAGTGGAGCAAGTAATCAATAAAATACACCCTGCTAATACACAGATTCTTAACCCCCCCTGCACGCGCGCACACACACATTTTAAGCCAAAAAAGTGCAAAGAACCTGTACAAGCCAATCTCATGCCGATTTTACTGTCAATGCACACATGATGAACTTCTCTCTTTCTTCTCTCTCAGCTTTGTACTCACTCCTCCAGCACCTGTAAATGAACATTTAGAGCTGTTTTAGATTTTACTTTCTGAAATGGTTAAACTTTGGTGTTTTAAGCCAATAGCAAATATGTTAGGAGCATTTAAAAGGCAATGCACATTTATATTTCAGTATATACAGTAATTCTACAACATAGAACACTAAATAGTGAGGAATTATATGAGGAAAAATTGTCATGTGTAAAATTACACTGCAATACTTGCACTTCTTATAGTGGAATTTCTGCTAACCGCACTGACATTATAGGACCGAGGAAGAAATTTCATAAAAATGTGATTTTAAACCACTTTCTCTCTTATTTTGAACATTTCTGAGTTTAAGCAACAACAAATGTTACTGGCATATTTTCTAAAATAAATAAATAATTTTTTAAAAAGTGGATTGGCATTACAGTTAACAACTTCCATGTCATCTTGAGCAAGAGACAGGCTTGTTTAACCGACACACTGTAAGCAATTATATGCTCCTCTTTTTCACAGTAGCTACTGATACATCAGCAAAAACTAGTCTTTGTGAATGTATAGTTATAGGGCCAGGTAGTGGTGGGAGATATATACATATACTACAAATAAAACTGTATTACATCCAGTTTCTACTGTGAAAAACTGTGAAGGGAGCTGATTTATTTCTCATAATACATAATATACATTCAACTGTGGGCTCTGGTTGCCTTAGGGTTGTTTATTTTTCTCTTATAGACTGAGGTTTATTTGTTTTCCTAAATTTGTTGAGGGTGTGAACACAGTGAGCTTTAAAATAAAAGATAAACCCCAGGAATTTAAAGTACTAGAGGACTCTCTCACTTTGTTTACTGAGTGTTTGAGCTGTGAGAGGAACCAGAATGCACATCTCTATTTTCTACTGCTAAGAGCTACAGTTGACTCACTTCCGCTGTGATTACATCATGATACCCAGCAGCTGGTAAGGCTCGCAGAAACAGGAAGAGAGGACACTGGAGCTGCTTTTTGAAGTAAAGCCTATTTATACATTTACGCACTGCAAAGAAGGAATTTGAAGAAAATAGAAAAAAGCCTTGTTTCTGGGAAATTAGTCTTATTTTTTGTGTAAAAAGAAAAAAATAATCTTGTCAAGAATGTTTTGCATTAGAAAAGTAAGCTCATTTTAAGAAAATAAAAATATCTAACTGTGTTAATAAGATATGCCAGCTAATACGGAGCAAGATTTAACCATTAACAAGCTACAACAAATGGTTTGCATAAAATACCAGCAGAGGAACAACATTATTTTCCTTACTTTAAGACTACTTTTTCAATGAAGCAGCTATGTGTCCTGGGCTGCGTCTGAAATGGCATATCCTGCTACACAGTAGGTGAAAAGTAGTGCATCAGATGGATAGTACGTCTGAACTCTCAGTAGACGAGAAACAGTAGGCACGAAATACCCGAATGGCGTACTGCTTTCGGTGAGTTTTTGCAGTATGCAACCGATGGACACTACACTAGTCAAAAATCCCACAATGCAACGGGACTGGTGCGCACAAGCTCAGAAGGGGGGGGGGGGGGATAAGGGGTGGAAGACAGTACATGGGCTCCTTAAGTATTAAACCAGGACTTGTTTTATAATACCTCAATAAATTGTTAACTTGTTGAAGGTTTAAACAAGAAAACTGTTGTCACAGCGTTTTAAAGCTTTTTGTTTGATCTCCATCATACGTTAGCTGGCCAAGATAACCAATGAATTTACCTCAGCCTGTTAACCCCGCCCACATTACATTACAAATTCAGTTAACATTCCTGATGTATATTTTGCCGTTAGCGCGGTTGCTTTAATCTGGTGATTTTTGTGTTTATGAGGACATCGAAGGTCGCATGACAACGCCAACATGGCGGATGTAGTATGTCCAGGATTGTATTCATACTACACACACATACTAATTAGTATGTACTGTTTCAATGGTTATGCAGCAAGTACGGTCACAATACAAGACTTCGGACACAGCCCTGGTTATAATAACCTAATTAGCACCCCTATAGAAGTTCTAGTTTTCCAGCACCTAACTGCCAATCTTTTGTTGTTGTCGTGTTCGTGTATTGTCATGTGTCCTACAGCTGCTCTCATAGTCTGCATGTTTTTGCCTGGTGTCCATTGTTTCGTTTATGGTTCTTGTTTACACTGATTTGGTTGTTTGTTTTGCACTTCATTCAATAAAACTCTGCGCTTGCATCCACTGCCTTCTACAATCCCTGACACTATGCTGCAGAGTTTTTCCCTGTTTCAATAAAAATGATAAAAATAACAATGCTTCTGGTGGTTTAATTTAAGACAAAATCACTTATTTTATTATGCTATTTGAAAAAAAATGTGTCTTATTATAAGCTTTTTTTGTGCTAATTATTAATCTTAGATTAAGGGATAAATTCTTAGTCAGTTCAAGCAAGAGACCAAAATACTCATTAAGCAAGTGTATGTTGAATAACTGAGTTTTCATTACTTGCGATAAGCACAACTTGCTTAAATTGGGCATTTTTGTCTAGATTTAATATTCAATAGCATTTTTAATGACTAGATATTTATGCTATTTTCAGGAATTCTTACCAAGTCAGTTTTGCTTACCCCATTGGCAGGTTTTCTTTGCTTGATTTTAGTACACTTTAACTAGATTTAAGCGCGTCTTGCTTGTTTCAAGAAAGGCATTTTTTGCATACGGCGAGTGACCTCTGACTGAATTTTGATGCAGCGTACAATTTGCTTTTAAAATTGCTTCAGGTGTTGTACCATTTGATTACACAACACTATTTAATCAGACACAACTCCTATTTAACTCCTTGAACAAAACTTGAACTAGGGTTTCTATTCAAGATCTCTCCAAGTATTTCTAACTCAATTTGAGACTTGTAAATGGAACAAATTTTGTCTTACCTATGTGTTCTGCTTCAGCAGTGAGTAAACAGTTTCATACTCTACACTGGCCTTCACTAGATGTAAACAAGAAATGCTGAATTAATGTCCACAATCAACTGCAGCCCATCTCAACTGTTAAATAGACATGAACTAAATGAATTGGTTAATAAATCAGAAAATATTCAAAGTTGATGTACATGCACACATATATGCATGTAAAGAATTTTACCTTGATTTTTCTTTGTTTTTTTCTGTGGCTTGAGTTCAAGCTCAGTGTAAGTCACGTCACTGGGTCCAGCATCATCATCTGCAGTGACAGTGAACAGAACAAAACACACACAGCTACAGCTTTAACCTGAATCGAGCTTTGCTTAAAAAGAACCAGTGTGGGGAATTACTAGTATATGATGGGATGTAGCTGAACACAAGATACATTTTAAATGTGGAGCTTACTGTCACTTCTACATGTTATGGTTTTGAAATACATGTGTTCTCTTTGCATGTTTTTTTGTTGAAAACGTGCAAACTTTATATGCACATTAACGATAGATAGATAGATAGATATATAGATAGATAGATAGATAGAACATTAAAACCACTGACAAGCGAAGGGATCATTGATTATCTCATCACAATGGCACTTGATCTAATGGCACCTATCACAAGGGGTGGGATATATTAGGCAGCAAGTGAACAATTAGTTCTTGAAGTTTGTAGCGTGGTACCTTACTTATGGGGTTTGGGCGCCAGACAGTTCAAATTAACCGTCACTTATAATTTAGACTTTGGACATCACTCAGAACAAAAAACATCAGTAGGCTACTCAATTCTTACAAAATAAGATTATGATTATTTATGCAATAAATGTAAGAAAATACAGATCGTTTCAGTCATAGAAACTGAAATAATGAAAACCAAAACTTCCCATACGTGGGATTAATAGACGAACCCACAAGGAAACAAGCCCCTACTCATACAAGAAAATTTTCAGACACAAAAAAAGCAGAAAAAACCCCACATTTAACCCCAAAATAATTCTTAACCAAAACAAAAAAGTTGTTCAGTTTAAAAGCGGCACTTCAGTGGCGGTGATTCAGGCACACGGGAGTTCGTGAACGTGAAACCACGGGAACCCGGCCGTCAGATTCCGCTTAACACTCGGAGTTATTTACACACAGGAACATCCAACGATTTAAGCATACTGGTTCTCCACAAAAGTATTAAAGAAAGGATCTCAAACCCGTGATGTGCCTCAGAACCCTCAAAGCTCCGCTCGCTCGTTGATTCCTTTTGGCAGGATATTCCCGAAGTGTTCGCCAGCCTCCGGAATCAATATCCACAAGATTATAATCCACAGTAAAGCATTAGCGTGGTCCCTGGCAAGCGCACACCCTCAGTTCCGCCATTCCCACCTGGCTCTCAGTCCCGCGTCCCGCTCATTTCCGCCTCCCGCTCATCTCCCCCTCCTTTAGTCACCTGTTCTTTTTATTGCTTCCGAAGACCACACCCTTCTCTTCATCTCTCTCTTTTTTTTTTCTTCCGTTAATTAAAGCACGGAATGGAACGGACTCCGCCTCTGCGTCACTGTGCAGCTATCCGTCACAAGTTGATGTGTTGGAAGCAGGAAAAATGGGTAAGTGTAAGCGACTATGACAAGGAGAAAATTGTGATGGCTAGATGACTGGGTCAGAATGACAGGTCTTGTGGGGTGTTCCCAGAATGGAGTGGTTAGTACCTACCAAAAGTGCTCCAAGGAAGGACAAGAGATGGCCCCGGGATGCACTTTGGGAAGAAGGCAAGCCAGCGGTTTGATGCTTTGGCCAATGTTCTGCTGTGAAACCTTGGGTTCAACTGGATGTTTCTTTGACATGTACCACAAACCGAAACATTGTTGCAGACCAAGTACACCCCTTCATGGCAACGGTATTCTATAATGGCAGAGGCCTCTTTCAGCAGAATTATGCGCACTGCCATACTGCATAAATTGTTGCTGATGGATATATATACAGTGCCATCCACTAGTATTGCTTTACTGACCACAAAATCAAGGTCCTGCCATGGCCATCCCAGTCCCCTGACTTTAACCCCATAGAAAACCTGTGGGGTGAACTGAAGAGAGTCCACCAGCGTGGACCTCGAAATGTGAAGGATCTGGAGAGATTCTGTATGGAGGACTGGTTTCGGATATCTTGCCATGTATTCTCCAACCTCATCAGGCATTATAGGAGAAGACTCAGAGTTGTTACCTTGGCAAATGGAGGTATCGCAAAGTATTGCCAATAATTGTTACACACCTATATTTAACAAAGATTTTTTTTGATAAACCTGTGTTTAGTTTGCAATTGTTTGATATTATTATTTTGAAGGCATCTTTGCTCAACAGCATTTCTTTGCATTTGAATAAATATGTAAGTGTTTTTATATATAAAATGTGAAGTTGCAGAATAAAAATACTCCACTTTTATTGTTGTGTGGCTCCTTTTTCTTCATGTCCTTTGTGTAAATGGCCCCACTGGGTTCAGCTGCAGCGTCACCTGATCACAGTGCAATGTGATAGTCACTACAGGAGATGTATTTACTGTATGGTGTTAATCAGAGATTTATTCCTTCTAGTGCAAGTGGAAATATTTGACATGAAATAAAGAAATCTCTCTCACTTTTACTTGCGTTCTCCACAGTGGCATAAATGTGTACATTTCCTACAGAAAGGAGTGCAAATAAAGAACAAACAAGATAAATTTCCAGACAATTTTGAAAGCGTTTAAGAAATGAACATTGTTTACATTAGCTTGTTAACACAATCTTATATTGAATTACTGTATACATAAGGAAAGTATTCATTATGTGACACATTGTCTGACCGGTCTGAAGTGGTATGTATGCTGACTGAGAATCCTCAGCTCCTGACTGACCCGGGTTCTGGCCTGGTGTCTGATTGCTGTTCTGCTGTACGTCTCTGTCCTTTCCTGTATGAGAAGACAGAATTCTTCATTTGCTCAATTTATAAATCATACAAACTTTATTTTAGAGAGCGCTTATACATTAGTGTATGGCAAAAATTCACCAGTAAATAAAGAGCAATTACAAGCTATTAAATGTGTAAACAACAATTTGTCTGATTTATCAAGCTGGATATGAACAAATTTATTTGAAAATCAATCACAGGAGCGTTTACATACATAATGTGTTATTTATTAAAAACACAGTTAGTTTAAAAAAGTCTATCCTACAAGATATCTTGAGTGTGGGCTAATTTATTTATAAGGAGAATCACTAATGTGAACCAATTAGTAGAACAATAATGGTGGAAGATATAAAAGGAGGAAAAGTTACTGTGTCTATAGCTGAGCTGTATTATCAGATAATGTAGTTTGTTTTTCACCGTTTAGTCGTCGTCATGTCGTTTTTGTCTCTTAATAAGTTTTGTGGTTGTCACTAAATGTAAATCTGCTGTGTCATATATGCACTTGATTCAGTTTACAGCTGATTGGAATTTATTATCATACACACGAGTATGAAGAAAATCAGCAATGCTAAAACGTGTAAATCTGGTTGGAATTTATTTTAGTTTGGCCTAAGAAAACATTTAGATACCACTTGAATTTGATAAAGATTAATAAATAAGGACCAAATTGTGTACTTGCAAGTACAATGTGTAGTAATTAGTTTTATTTTTCTATTTTTAAGCATTGTACATTATTTTAATGATAATTAAGGATGTGTAAAATCATGTGTAACGAGAGTAATTATTGAAAAGTGTTAGATACCAGTCATAGACCATTTTGTTAACATCTTTAAGTTATGTCCAAGTTTTTGTAACGTATACTATTTCATGTTTTATAGACTAAGCTTTGTAGAAGTACTGATTATATTATAAGCAATTTAGTGAAAACTAGTTATCAGACCTTTGTTGGATTTGTGCCACCAAAGCAGGATCAGTAAAAGGATGATGAACAACAAGGCCAAACTCAGTCCCACAGCCACAGATACTATATCAATACTGGATCCAGACCCTGAGTCTGAGGAAAGAAAAAGACACAAATGAAAAAACCTGCTGTCATCACAGTTCTGTTAAACCGTCTACAAATGTTCACAATCTAGATAGAATTTTTGACAACACACTTTCATTTGAACTCTGCATTAGGTCACTCACAACAATCGCTTGTTTATATTTCATCAGATCTGACCCTTACTTAGTTTGAAAGATGCTGAAATTAATGATTTCATCATGTTACAGTAATATTCCTGTAATTTCCTCGACATTCTCATTTCTGGTAAAGCACGTAATAGACTTAAACATGTTTGAAAATACATTTGCTGTAGTCCTTACTCATACCAAGCACACATTAGATTTGTACTCTATCATTAACATGGTTTACCGATCTCACAGAGAATCAAACAAACACACTCTTAATTCTCACACAGTACATGACCTCGCCGTAACTCTCTACACCCTGGAGTCTTAGATCCACCAATACTGATCTACTAGTGGCTCCTAACGACCAGACTGACAAGAATGAGCAAAATATTTAGTGCCGTAATCCACCTCTAGGCCTTTAACTGCACCTCCTTAATCCTAAAACATACATTTTGTACCAACACAAAATTTTCCTCTTTTTCTTCCTGCTAGTCTTTTTCCTACTCTTTTTTTTAACAGCCAGTTTGATTGTTAGGTGCTACTTGCTACAGAATTCAAATGTATTGTTGTTGTTAATAATAATAATAATAATAATAATAATAATAATAATAATAATAATAATAATAATATTATTATTATTAGTAGTAGTAGTAGTAGTAGTAGTAGTAGTAGTAGTAGTAATCACTGCACGTTTTAAATGTTAATGTTACAAAGGGAATCAAATATTTTGAAAGCTGACTGAAAACACTGTGCATATGAACTTAAAAAAAAAGAAAATCAAATAAAAAGAAATTCTCTAAAGGTTTCTCACCTCTGACTGAAACCCAGCTTTTCGGTGACTCTCCTCTCTCTGGGTGTTTACAGTGGTAGAAACCTTCATCTGACTTTGACACAGTACTGATGGTCATCTCTCCTGTAGTCTTGTTCTGCAGGACTGAACCATCTTTATAGAAATCAATACCAGAATCTGAGGTCCTTGAGTTGCGAGATAAACAATGTAAAGTCAGAGGATGTCCCTCAGTCACAGGATGGACAGGACTGTCCAGGATCACATGACCATCTGTAGGAAAGAGAAAGAAGACACTGAAATCAGAAAGTGTGTAAAATACAGTAATGATTTTAACACCGAGAGCTACAGTAAATCAGTGGTAGATATCAGAGAGAGTGTACACAGTGCAGCGCTCACAGAGTCTTCATGTGTGAAGGAGAAGATATGCTTAAATGCCAGTTTTATCAGGAACATTCAGATGTGAAAGCAGCTTTCACTGTAGTATTCTTAAAATCCTGAAACTAAACTAGTCTTCATGAGGTATTCTTATTTCTCTTTATATTTTTATTGTTAAAACATTGTGAGAAGCTTTTTTAGGTTTACTTTCTGCAGTCTAATTTCTATATGGGATAATAGTTTTATTTATGTAAATCTAATGTATTTATGCCTTCTCTCTCTCTCTCTCTCTCTCTCTCTCTCTCTCTCTCTCTCTCTCTCTCGTAAAGTTTATACTGACATCCAAAAGGTCTCATCTCTCTGTATTTATTTTTCTTCTCTTTTTTTATTCTCTGAGTCTGATCTTTGTGTGCAGATGTGTGTATAAACCTCTGTGTCTCAGATCTCTGCAGCCCTGAACACAGCGCTATCTGTTGGTCTTTTGTTAGAATTGACTGAATAAAAACATCAAATCTGTGTCACACTAGAAACTGCACTCAGTTTCTTTATAACAATATTATAATTTATTTTCACCAATTCAGTAGATTATAAAAGTGTTATCTTTTTTCCTGTATATTGTACATCTATTACTGATGAGAACATTGAAGACTCACTGTGCACTGTGATGTTGACAGGATTACTGCGTCCTCCAGATTCAGACTGACACCAGTAAACTCCAGTGTGTGATGTAGAGAGGGAGCTGATGTTACATGTAGATCCTGAAACTGATGAACAATCAGACACTGTCTCACGGTGTGTGTATCCTCTCACTGTCCATCCAGTAGAGTCACTCTGGTCCTCACAGCTCAGTGAGAGAGAGTCAGCAGTAAAGTGTTGAGTTCTGCTGGGATTGATGATCAGAGACACTGGAGGAGATTCACCTGAAACACACACATTATAATTCAGATCTTATTCTGAAAATTAACATGTATTTTATCATGATGTTAATTTCAGTGTACAGTTTAGTAAACATGTGTAACATTAAAATTACCACAGGACTAATACCTGTTCTGATTAGACAATGATATCTGAATAAAAATCTACTATCAGGTGCTTATTCAGCTGCTTTACACATTCCTCACTAAGGAGTTTAAATATAAACAGTTATTACACAACACATTAGCACATATACAACACTTAATATTAATAAATGGACATTTGCTACACTCCAACTAAACTCTACTGTTGATTTACTTCCTCACCAGTGATGCACAGTGGCTGTAGGTTGCTGAACTGTGTGTGAAAGACTGATTCTCCTCTCTCTGCTCTGCACATATAAACTCCTGTGTGATTCACAGTAACAGGACTGAGAGTGTAGGAGCCTCCAGATCCTCTGCTGCTGTCTGAGAGGAGCGCTGTACTGTACCTGAGGGAACCCTGACTGTCTCTGGAGGGAACCTCTGTGTACCAGCTGAATGTCCAGCCTGTAGAGGAGTGTTTAACCTCACAGCTTAGAGTCACTGAGTCTCCTTCAGTCAGCCAGCGCAGTGGAGACACACTCACTACTGCCTCTGCTGCATCTGATGGACAACAAATGTAAATAAATAAAATCAAATAAAATCATACAGAGTGGTAATCTTGTTATATATAATTAATGATAAGATGAAACAAACTCACACACTCACCTGATACAGTGAGTGTAACAGCATTGCTGATCTCTGATCTCTGAGAGTCACTTCTCCTCCCTCTGCAGGTGTATTTACCACTGTTATCATTTCTAACTGAGCTGAAGCTGAACTCCTGTGTTGTGGGGTATGGGTAGAGTGTGTAATCTTTCTTATACCAGCTGTATGTCCACTCAGTGTCTCCTCCTCCCTGTATTTCACATCTGAGAGTCACAGTCTCTCCTCTGAACACATGTTTATCAGGCTTTATGGTCACCACAGCTTTAGGACTCTCTACAGAAACATAATTTTATTATTTTATTTTTATTTTATTATTAACCCAAATACAAACACACTTCAATAATATAGAGTTGAATTTGACAACTGTTGTATACATACTTAGTGATGATGCAGTGTATACGTATGTAATAATATATAAAGTCTGTGAAGTGGCAGTGTTTTGCAACCTGTTTTCACTCACCAGTAACATTTACCCAGAGTGCATCACTGTAATGTGTGAAGTAGACTGGGTTTCCTCTTCCAGCTCTGCACCTGTACTGACCCCCATCAGAGATTCTAACTGCACTGTATGTGCTAGTGTAGTAGTCTGTTTCAGTCTCAGTCTCAGTCTCAGTGCTCTGTGTGGGTTTGATCCAGTAAAACTTCCATCCAGCAGACTGCAGCTTCAGTGTACAGAACAGAATCACGTAGTTTCCTTTCAGTACAGCTCCTTCACGACTTGGTGTGAGTTCAGGTTTAGATTTTTCTGCAGTTGGAGATGAAACACACAGTTCAGGATGTAAACTGTTCATGTTCTGCTCTCAGAGTGTTTAACACACTAATCACTACTACAGACAAACACACTATTACTGATACACTGTAAAGACACTACTGTAAAAAGTAGATTTAATGTGAAGTACATTGTTCTCTTATTCTAGAAAAAGTGTAAAGACAAAATGTACTGCATTATGCTTGACTGTTATTTAAAACATCCTTCAATATAAAATGTTTGAACCAGCAGAATGCATTTTATTATTTCACTTTACACATAATGCAATAATAATAATCTTGGTTTAAATTAGATATTTTGTCATTAGTATTATTTATTATTGCATAAACCTGGGATATTTTCATGTTCAGCATTTTGCAGCACATTGAGTCAGCAAATAAATAAAAATCACATCTTTAGTCTTCATCGACTGCATTTCACATCATCATCTCAAAGTCCAACATCTTTACTGCATATCACACTTTGTATGCATATTGTGCAGCTCTAATCTACACCAGTACTGAGTGCTGAGGTGAACCTGAGGTTAATGAGTACTGAAGAGATGATCACACTCACCTGATACAGTCAGTGTAACAGCATCACTGGTGTGTGAGGAGTGTGAGCCTCCTCTCTCTCTTCCTCTACAGGTGTATTTACCTGCATGAGATGTTTCAGCACTCCTGATTCTGTACTCCTGTTCACTACTGACACCAGAACCATCTTTATTCCAGCTGTAGATCCAGTCAGAGTCCTCTTCATCCTGTATGTCACATCTGAGAGTGACAGTCTCTCCTCTGTACACCTGTACATCAGGATTTATGGACACCACAGGTTTTGGGAGCGCTGTACAAAGATAACAAAATATTTCCTGAAATAATTAGTATGCTTTTGATTGATTGGTTTTCATGAGTGTATAGAGTTTAGAAGATTTTGGAAAAGAATGTAACATTACACATGGAACTCTGAAAAATGTTTTGGACAAGTTATAACCACTTGCACCAAAAAGTCCAGCGCCTTCTACAGATCCTGATTATAATCATTTGGTATTGTGTTAGATGTATTTATAGTAAAGTATTATTCAGATTTGTTTAATAAAATGAACAGGAGATTAAGATTTTTAATATAAATGATTGTTGTTGTTTTTTTAACCCATTTATTTGCCATCACATTTTATTCTGTATAATTCCATGTTTTGGTCATTGGTAAGGAAGCGGAATGAAGCAAAAGAAAAAAAATTCCTACAATTATTCGAGATCCTGATGTGATCTGGCTCCAGGTCTCTTATGTATGATTTCCAAAGTGATTAGTCAGCACTTATAGAGACAAAGCAGGTGATTTATTTACAGTGTAGCTTTAAGGCCTCTGGTATCAGACACACGCTGTACATTCTTTCTATTTTGATCATAATTTAATATTCTGTAGTGAGTGTTTCAGCACTAATGTCTGTGTTTCAGTTACAGTTATAAACACCATTATGAGTCTGATTAACATGAGTGCTGTGTAATTATAATTTCCATCTTTCTCCTACCATGAGATTTATTATCCCTACATAACACTGATATCTGATAGTCTGTGTCTCTTATAACAGAGATTCTCTTCCTGATGAACACACACTCAGCTGTACTTTACTTTAACTTTTGCTCTCACTGTTCATGAATGACAGGCTTTATAAATATCTAAAATATAATAAGAAATAACTTAAAACATGCAGTGAAAGAGTAGAAACCATGACGTACCTCTAACTGTAACTGTAACTGTATCACTGAGCTCTGAGTCGTAGTTTCCTCTGCGTGCTTTACACTGATACACTGTTTCTCCTGCATTAGAGACTGTATCATGGAGTGTGTCGGTGTCTTCAGCTACTTGGACTCGATCTTTGTACCAGAGAAAAGTCCATCCATTAGACAGCAGATTACAGTTCAGAGTAACTCTGTCTCCAGTGTAGACGGAGCTCTGAGGACTCACTCTCACAGTCGGTTTGGGTTTTTCTGTTGATATGAAATGATGATGATATTAAAGTTTTCCTCTTTACAACATAAACAATAGTTTTATCATCTTAATCAGATGATTTGTGTCTAATAATGTATTTATATTCAGCATTTGTTAAACAGTTACAGTTTTGTGACTTTATTACATGGTCAACATGGTCTTATAATATCATTATACTCTACATATACTGTACATGGAATTAATTTAATAAATTGTTCATATCTGAACAAACACACTTAAGTTGTAATGAATTCATCTTCATAAGTGTGTTCACTATTATGAATGTTGAACACAGTGAATGTACAACTACACCATTAATCATTACTAGACACAGGATAAGTAACTAAAACATTGTTTTTTTTCAGAATCTGTGACATTTAAAGCAATCTTATGACTTTAATCCACACTGCATGTAGTGATGTGATGCTGAAGTTACTAATATTGGTGTGATAAAGATATTAACACACACACATACAGACACACACACACACACACACACACACACACACACACACACCTGACACAGTGAGTGTAACAGCGTTGCTGGTCTCTGAGGTCTGAGAGTCGCTTCTTCTCCATCCACTGCAGGTGTATTTAGCTCTAAGAGACTCTGCAGCAATGAATAAATATTTACTGTTCTCAACAGAGGAGGATATTTGGACACCATCTTTATACCAGTTGTACATCCACTCAGTCTCTACATGTCCTCGTATTTCACATGTGAAAGTGACTTCCTGTCCACTGAATATCGGTCCATCAGGCTGCAGAGTCAGAACGGCTTTTGGTCTCTCTGTACAGTTACAACAAATACATAAAATCAGTCAAACACACCCTTCTCTGACCATCTGATATTTAATCAGTGTGTTTTGTAATGATTATGTGTATCAGTGCATGTTACAGGAGTGTAAGATCAGACATGTACCTATCACTGAGAGAGTCACTTCATTACTCCCTGTTGTTGTCCGTCCATCAACAGACCCGTAACATCTGTATTTGTGACTCTGACCTACATTTATAGTGTAGTAATTTTCAGCAGAACTGTGAACATTATCATCATCTTTGTACCAGTAGTACGGTCCATTTCCTCCTGAAATCCTACATGTGAGTGTAACCGTCGCTCCTCTGAATATTTGAGGTGAATTCGGCTCCACAGACAGAACTGGTTTAAACACTGCTGGAAAAGTCAAAAAGCAAACACACACTGTCAATGTAAATAACTTAAATTCTGCATGACAATGTACAAACAATCTTCTCCACTTTAATACAAATCCAGCATGTACACAACATAGCCAATAAAATATGTATAAATCACCTTGAGCTTGTCCGACTCGGATAAGTGAAATAAGCACTAAAAAGGGAAGAGGAACAGAGAATATGATGTAACACTGACTTGATTCTTTTCTTTAAGAAGACAAATGAGAACAATGTCATATACTGCAACAAAAAAAAAAAATTATATTCAGTTTCACTTCAGCTATAAGAAATGCAATATATCGACCTGTTTCAATAATGAATGGAGTTTAGAAAAAGCTATTTTCACTCAGGTCACTATGCTGCTCATTACTGTCTCATGTTTAATCTGATCCACATCTGCTAATCTGAAGATGGATTACACACTTCCTTCTCTGTGTCTCACATGAGAAAGGCGCTCCTGCGCACTAGAGCTATGCTGTAATACATAAAGCCTGCAGGATGATGTCATATATGAGGAAAAACCTGAGCTCAGTAGCACATACAGGCTAATGAACACACACAGTTTAGGATGATCAGTGTAAATTGTTATTTTGTTTTCTGGGAAACAAGCAAGTATCTTATTTAGTGTCTGAAGGGCAGTACTAAATGGAAAAAATAAGATCTTTAAACAAATAAACTTTTTAAACTGATCACGCTGTTCAAAAGTTTACACCCCCCTGAATCTTAATGCATCATGTCACCTTCTTGAGCATCAGTGAATGAACTTATACTGATCAGCACTGTACTGTATCAACGACCGAGCAGTAGGTACTGAATCAAATGCAATAGGTACTGAATCAAATGCAATAGGTACTGAATCTAATGTAGCAGGTACTGAATCTAATGCAGTAGACCTGTCACAGTACGCCTTTTCGGATGCAGCCGCAGTTTTTTACCACACACACACGCTCACGCACAACTTATCAACGCTATCTTTTATTTATTTATTTAAAAGTAACAACATAACACTCTGAACATGTACTCTTCCTTTTATACCTTATAACAAACAGAAAGTGTTCATCCATGACAAAAGCCCACGAAAATATCACAAACCAAAATCTGATTCACGCTCAGAAAAAACTCCATGTCACCTCAGACACTCTACAACCCCAAATAACACACAAATCCTGAAGATGGTAGATTTTAGATTCTACACATATGCACTAAAAAATTTTTTTTATCTACTAGGTACTGCATGTTGTAACACGCATGCGCCAACTGCAGACACAGATCATTAATACTGCAGACACAGTATGTCACTGTTATCCATCTATGGTTAGGGTTAGTGTAATAGCTAGAATATCCAGTACATAGTATATCTAATCTAATGTCATTACATTACAGGATGAAGTGAGGACACACCCAATTAACAGCAATCCACATAAACTATGCTGAAAATAAAAAAAATATTTAGTCCCCTCTGACACCATTGGAACAGCAGGCCAAGTTATTGTTATTGCTGCAGACTGAAGACATTTGGGTTTGAGATCAAAAGATGAAAAGGAGAAGAGAGGTTAGAATTTCAGCTTCTGTTTCCTGGTATTTATATGTAGACGTGTTAAACGACATAGAACATACTACATTTCTTTCAGACCACCCAATTTGTAGATACTAGGAAATAAAAACTGAAATCCTAAACTCTTGTCTCATATCCATCTTTTGATCACAAAACAAAATGTCTTTGGTGTACAGCAGAAACAAATGAATAGGCCTTGCCGTTCCAATAGTTTCAGAGGGGACTGTACTGTACACTCCCCCTGATATCATTATTAATGCAACTAATTAATACTATTTGATATAAAAATATAAATATATAAAGGTAACCCTTACTTCATCCTCAGTAACCAAATAATAAAACAGTTTTCACAAGGGCTCAACTCACATGAACTAACTCACACAACTGATATGGATGTACACTGATCCAACAATCATATCAGAGAATCATACAAAAATGTTCTAATCACATATTAATCTCATCACACAGGATATTAGACTTCATCTGAACATATTGTTTTAAGCTGCCACTCACTCTAATGAAGACACAAAGAAACATTTACTCACAGATCATCACACGGAGTGGACGGAGCTCCATCCTGTCACACTGATGAAGGACTGACTGATCAGTGGTCTGTGTTAAAGCCACTAAACTTCCTGTGTTCTTACACACAGAGAGAAAGAGAGAAAGACTTCCCTTCTGGTCAAAGTTGATGTGCTCTTTTCATGTGAACCCAGAAATTATAACAACAATTTTCAGAACATAACTTTATTCAACTCCTGAACTTGTACAGTTCCTCTGCTTCTTCACTCAGGTTCATGATTGATCTCAACAAGACATCCAGTGGAACTTTCTGGAAAGCTTTCTATCTTGTTTGATTGAATAAGCAAGCTAACTCTTTTAAAAGAATGAGGTCTTTCCTAAATCAAGAAACTTTTATATTCTGTCAGATTTACTTCAGTTTTGGGTTTGATGCATTCCATAAAGATCAGAAAAGTTCACTGGACATGATGTCAGAACCTCCTATGAAGCTGGGAGGCAGGGCTTCTGCTAGTCACAAAATGGGGTTCTTAAATGTACAACCTAGATGTGATTAGTGAAAGGGATTCTAAGACTTAGATTTTTCCAATGAAGCTGTACATATTTTCATCCATTTTATTTGTATATAATAATAATAATAATAATAATAATAATAATAATAATTCCTTAGATCAATATAGATTGATTGCCATTTGCATGTTCTCCCCGTGCTGCGGGGGTTTCCTTCGGGTATTCCGGTTTCCTCCCCCAGTCCAAAGACATGCATGGTAGGCTGATCGGTGTGTCTAAAGTGTCCGTAGTGTATGAATTGGTGTGTGAGTGTGTATGTGATTGTGCCCTGCGATGGACTGGCACCCTGTCCAGGGTGTACCCCGCCTTGTGCCCAATGATCCCTGGGATAGGCTCCAGGTTCCCCTGTGACCCTGAAGAAGGAGTAAGCAGTAGAAGATGGATGGATAGATCAATATAGCGCTTCTCTAGTCACTCAAAGCACTTCACATTGAATGTGTGTGTGTGTGGGGGGGGGGGTCTTCTCAACCACCACCAGTGTGTATGATGCTCCAGAACACCCACTACACACCATCCATTGGTGGAGAGGAGAGGAGAGTGATGTTGCCAATTCAGAGATTGAGATTATTAGGGTGTCATGATAGATAAGGGCCAATGAGGAAATTTCACCAGGACACCAGGGTTACACCCCTACTCCTTACAAGAAGTGTCCTGGGATTTTTAATGACCATAGCAAACTGTGTAGACTTTTCTAAAATGAATTATACCCAGAAGATGGCACTGTTGTAATCTCTTGACACGTGTATAAAAGTAATAAAAATGACCCCCTTTATACAGAAAACACATGAAAGTGTTTTTTTGTTTTGATTTGTTTGTTTGATTGTTTTGTTTTTAAATTTGCAATATCTTAAAGTAGACTTTATTCACAGTCTGTGTGGTGCAGGATTGATAAAATATTTCCACATCTGAAATTTTTCATGCTCTCTGTTTAGCTTTAGCCAAACAAAATATTTTAAACAAAATATTAATGAGAAACAGAGCTGATGATTTATACTGCAAATGTAGGTATTATTCTTGAAGAGTACAACAATAATGATGCATAAGAATGAATTTATGCATTGTTTCATAGGATGTAATCACTTGTAAAGCAACTGGAGGTTAATCAGTGAATAACGCCCCTTAATAAAATACAGCTGCTTTGTATGCATGTATATTTTAATGCAGGGTATCATTTGTGTGACCTAAAAGTACAATTGTAATTGCTGAGATACTTACAAATTTAAACCAAATAATAATAATAATTGAAAAAAAACATTAAAATACCAAGTAAATAAATTGAGAGATTGCACTGTACTGAGCACCTCTAACTTTACATACACTGATACTGCTTATGTCCACATGGATGGAGATGAGTACAAACGTTTGCTGGAGATAAAACTGTACACTCTATGCACATGACTTTTCAAACAGGCTTGTTACAGTGCAATAAAAATACATTAAAATGACACACATTTTAAACCAAATAAGTGCAAAGAACCTGTACAAAAAAATCTCACTCCGATTTTACTGTCAATGCACAGTGCACACTTCTCTGTCTCTTCTCTCTCGTCTGTTCAGTTGTGTATTCACTCCTCCAGCACCTGTAAATGAACATTTACAGCTGTTTTAGATTTTAGTTCCTGAAATGGTTAAACTTTGGTGTTTTAAGCCAACAGCAAATCATTAAGGAACATTTAAAAGGCAATGCAAATTTATATTTCAGTATATACAGTAATTATTAAATATAAAGCAGTAAATAGTGATGGCTTATTTAAGGAGAAACTGTCATGTATGTTATTACACTGCAATATTTGCACTTCTTATAGTAGAATTTCTCTTAACTGCACTGACACTATAGGATTGAGAAACAAATTTCATGAAAATGTATAAAAATGTTATTTTAAACCAATTTATTGTTTATTAACAGAAATGATACTAGCGTATTTTCCAAATAATTGGATTGGCAGTAGAGTCAACAACTTTGATTTGGTCTTGAACAAGAGACACGGGCTTGTTTAATCCACACACTGTATTCCACGGTAGCTAATGATACATCAGCAAAAACGAGTCTTTGTAAATGTAAAGTTAATAGGCCAGGTAGTGGTGGGAGATATATACATATACTACAAATAGAAAGTGTATTAAATCCAGTTTCTACTGTGAAAAAGTGTGAAACTGATTTACTTGTCATAATATGCATTATACATTCAGCTGTGGGCTCTGGTTGCCTTAGGGTTGTTTATTCTTTTGTATAGACTGAGGTTTATTTGTTTTCCTGAGTTAGTTGAGGGTGTGAACACAGTGAGCTTTAAAAGTAAAGTTAAACCCCAGTAAATTAAAGTACTAGAGGACTCTCTCACTTTGTTTACTGAGTGTTTGAGCTGTGAGAGGAACCAGAATGCACATCTCTATTTTCTACTGCTAAGAGCTACAGTTGACTCACTTCCGCTGTGATTACATCATGATACCCAGCAGCTGGTAAGGCTCGCAGAAACAGGAAGAGAGGACACTGGAGCTGCTTTTGACATTGTTTGCTTTTAGGATTGCTTTAGTTGTAGTAATTTAGAAAGGTGTTAGCAATCTAACTGAGGCTGTAGCATTTATATTACACTATTTATATTTATAACGGTTTATAACTCTGACTGAACTCCTACTGAGCAAGGCACAAAACCTGAACTAGGGTTTCTATACAATTCTAAGATCTCTCTAAGTATTTCTAACTTAATTTGAGATTTGTAAATAAAACAAATCTTACCTTTGTCTTACCTATGTGTTCTGCTTCAGCAGTGAGTAAACAGTTTCAGACTCTACACTGGCCTTCACTAGATGTAAACAAGAAATGCTGAATTAATGTCCACAATCAACTGCAACTAATCTAAATAGCTAAACAGTCAATAATGGAATGAATTGGTCAATAAATCAAAAAACAATAAAAGTTAATGTACATGCAAATTTATATAAATATATACGATAGCTTTACCTTGATTTTTCTGTGCTTTATTCTGTGGCTTGAGTTCAAGCTCAGTGTAAATCACATCACTGGGTCCAGCATCATCATCTGCAGTGACAGTGAACAGAACAAAACAAACACAGCTACAGCTTTAACCTGAATCAACCTGTGGAAAAAAATCAGTGTGTGGAGTTACAGGTATATGATGGGATGAAGCTGAAGACAAATGTGGAGCTTATAGTCACTTCTACATGGTATGTTCTCTTTCCATTTTTTTTGTTGAAAAATGCTAACTTTATATGCACATTAACTGAAGCTTGATATGTATAGCATTAAAACCACTGATGGTGAAGGGAGCATTGACTATTTCGTCACAATGGCATCAAGGGGTGGGATATATTAGGCAGCAAGTGAACAATTAGTTCTTGAATTTGATGTGTTGAAAGCAGGAAAAATTGGCAAATGTAAGGATCTGAGTGACTTTGACAAGGGCCAAATTGCGATGGCTAGATGACTGGATTCGAAGGACAGGTCTTGTGGCGTGTTCCCGGAATGCACTGGTAAGGAGTAGAGATTGACCGTTAATCTGTTCGTCACGACTTCCTCTTTAAGCAGCGTGCTGCAGAGCATGTGAGTGCACGCTGCTGTGCAAGGTGCGCGAGCACCTGCTTTTCCTTTGGTGACGTTCGTGACATTTGGACATGTGCATTTGTTCTGTTTTGTTATGTCTCCTCCCTGTTCTGTCATTGGCTATTGTTTCACGTGTGTCTGAAATGCCCTCAGCCGTCAGCTATTACGACGCTGATTATGTTTGTATATATACCGCGCGCCTTCCAGCCCACAGCGCGGAATATTAGAGTAGTTTAGAGAGAACAGAGACTTAGTTTAGATTCCTTATGATAGTCATAGTCAGTCATGCTGGTTTCTCCGCTCCCAGTATCTCGCCATTGTTTATGTTTCATGTTTTGTGTATCAACCCTGTTTTCCGTGACCACGACCTTGATTCCTGCCTAGCCATGTGTAAGCCTGTCTACCGATTGCTTGACCTCTTGTTTGTCGATTACGTTTTTTGGATCACGTTTTGGATTTTCCTGCCTGTGTCTCTCCTAAATAAAACCTGTTCAAACTGCGTTTGCATCCGTCATATCTCCGTTACGTCACGAAACGTGATACTGTTTAAACGATAATTTTCTAATGCATGTAGGACGGGAAAGC
This sequence comes from Ictalurus punctatus, assembly GCF_001660625.3. Lineage (NCBI taxonomy): Eukaryota > Metazoa > Chordata > Actinopteri > Siluriformes > Ictaluridae > Ictalurus > Ictalurus punctatus. The sequence goes on from NC_030422.2 coordinate 26,092,197, forward strand.
TTGCTCGTCTGATCTGATCCCACAGAAGCACTACTGTAGTGAAAAACTTCATAGCTTGCTTCGTATGGGGCTGCGTACTCACCGACCAATCAGAGTGCCATGGAAGAAGGTGGGATGAATTACTTTTTCTTTTAGATCATGTGGAGGCCGGGTGCGTGTACGTTGTTTATGTGGGGAAAAGATGGGACCAGGATGCACTATGGCAAGCCAGCGAAGGTTGTGTGATGCTTTGGCCAATGTTCTGCAGTGAAACCTTGGGTTCTGGCATTCATGTGGATGTAATTGTTTGATATCCATTGGAGCAGAATATATTTGTGTTTTTTTTTTTTTTTAACAAAAGATCAAAAGGTTAAACAATTAAGACGATTTTTCACAGCCTTCTGCACTCATATTTACAAAGGGTGTCAATATTAGTGGAGGGCACTATATACAGTATCTCACAAAAGTGAGTACACCCCTCACATTGTTGTAAATATTTGATTATATCTTATCATGTGACAACACTGAAGAAATGACACTTTGCTACAATGTAAAGTAGTGAGTGTACAGCTTGTGTTACAGTGTAAATTTGCTGTCCCCTCAAAATAACTCAACACACAGCCATTAATGTCTAAACCGCTGGCAACAAAGTGAGTACACCCCTAAGTGAAAATGAGCAAATTGGGCCCAATTATTATATATATATATATGTTATATAGTATTATGTAGAATTAGAATATATAATAAACAGGCTTTAGTAGTTTCTTTCTCTCTGAGGTTTATAGTGGAATTGACACCTAAAATGAGAGATGCGTGCAGATTTTTAGTATAGCAGATGATTCAATGTACTGTAGACTGTAAGTCCATCCATCCATCCATCCATCTTCTATATCGCTTATCCTTTTCAGGGTCATTTGGAAACCTGGAGCCTATTTCAGGGAGCATCGGGCACAAGGCAGGGTACACCCTGGACAGGGTGCCAATCCATCGCAGGGCACAGTATTTTTTATATATAAAATGTGAAGTTGCATTATAATATACTCCACCTTTATTCTTGTATGACTCCTTTTTCTTCATAACCTGTGCATAAACATCCCCACTGGGTTCAGCTGCAGTGTCACCTAATCACAATGTAATGTGATAGTAACTACAGGAGATGTATTTACTGTATGGTGTTAATCTGAGATTTATTCCTTCTAGTGAAGGTGGAAATATTTGATATGAAATAAAGAAATCTCTCTCACTTTTATTTGTGTCTACAGAAAAGAGTGCAAATAAAGAATAAACAAACTTTCAGACAATTTTGAAAGCAATTCCAATGAAATGAACATTGAATGTTTACATTAGCTTGTTAGTAAGAACATAATCTTATATTGAATTACTGTATACACAAGTCATGGACCATTTTGTTAATATGTTTGTTATTTCCATGTTTGTGCAACTTATACTATTTCATGTTTTATAGACTAAGCTTTGTAGAAGTACTGATTACATTATAAGCAATTTCTTGAAAACTAGTTATCAGACCTTTGATGGATTTGTGCCAACAAAGCAGGATCAGTAAAAGGATGATGAACAGCAAGGCCAAACTCAGTCCCACAGCCACAAATACTATATCAATATTGTATGTAGAACCTGAGACAGAGGAAAGAAAGAGTCACAAACGATAAAAACCTGCTGTCACTAATAATAGCCCAATTTCTAATTCTCCATTTCTGTCCAAACTGTTTTAAAGAGTGTTTACCAGCAATCTCTCTGAGCCTTTCCAATCAGATCCACATTCTCTACTGAGACTGCTCTTCAAGGAGTCACTCATAATCTACTCCTTTCTGCTGCTGCTGGTGTCTTTCCTCTATCAGTATTTCTAGCTTGGTTCATGTTTCCTTTTTCTCCTGCCCCTGACACACAAAGTATCCCTCAATGATCAATCATTGGCCCTCTCCTTTTAACTACAGGTACAGTATATGCATCCACTTGCTCAGATCATTCAAAAACATCTGAGTTTCTACTGTTAAGCAGATACTGTAACACTGATTTATCTCATCAGGAGAGCTGTCTTCCACATCATTAACTGTATACATTCATGATCTAAAATAATGGATGGACTCCAACATTATTAAATTGAAAACAGATATTTTATTTGCACCCAAAACTCCACTGTTTTAAAATTCCAGATATTCAGTAGATATTAATGGCATTAACGTTAAACCTTCAACAAATGTTCACAATTTATTCATAATTTTTGACAACACGGTTTCATGTGAACTCTGCATTAGGTCAATCTCTTTATCAGCTCTGCATGACCTTTACTTAGTTTGAAAGAATTTGTGCTTCATGACTTCATCATTTCACATTTTTGAAGATCTCTTCATTCTCATTTTTGGTATAACTCTTAATCAACTTCAAGATGTTTGAAAATATGTTTGCTGTAGTCTTTACTGCTACGACCTGGTCTAGGTCAGGCTGCACCATACAATAAAATAAAAAGAAAAGGTTTGGCGAGACCAAGATTGCGTTTGCTTTGTTTTTATTCTCCAGACGGAGCACCTTTTGTATATACAGTGGTTTCACTCTTCAGAAGCCCGCCAGTCCAAAATAATAAACAAAAATACCCCCTAACCTTACCAAAAGAAAACTAACAAAACTACAAGAAAAGAAAACAAAAATACACCGTCTTCCTCACTCCCTAGCTAACCCAAAACGAGAAGAAAAGAAGAATCAACACAAATGGCGCCGACTTCCTACAAACCAGTCTTAACCGTGCACTATTTACAGACATGACTATTAGTGTGTTACTTAACAAAATAATATATACATATATACACAAGTGTATCACATGAATCGTAACGGGGCAGAGCATAAACAAAGTCAAATCAGACATAAGGTCATACACAGGCGAAAAGCACTCCTCTCTATACACAAAGCAGTGGCAATGATCTGCCCTGTGATGGAGACTGATGAGGCTTAAGTACACTTCCGGAAACATGCAGGCAATCAATCCTGTCGTACAAGGCCGGAGCAGGTGTTGACAAGACGTGATCATCCACTAGCAAGATAGAATGTGACGCATGCAGTAGGTGGGGTCTAGAGAAGGAGGGAGGAGACAAAAGAAACCCATCCCACCACCGACACAGATACACAAATGGCACAAACAGCAAACAGAAATACACTGGATAACGTAACACCCCCTCCCTTAAGAGTGAACGTCAGGTTCACAACTGTCATTAAAATAACACCAAGATAGGGAGTCGGCCACAACATTTTCAGATCCTTTCCTATACTGAATGGTTATGTTAAAACCTTGCACAATCAAGGATCGCCGCATGAGCCATTGGTTGCTGTTTGACATACGATGTAAAACACTAGGGGGTTGTGGTCTGTAAAAACAGTAACAGGAGCAGAGATAGAACCAATAAAAACTTTAAAATGCTGGAGCGCAAGCAAAAGGTCAAGGGCCTCCTTCTCAATAGTGCTGTAGTTCAACTGATGATGGTTAAACTTGTGAGAAAAGAAGCTAACCGGGTGATCTATGCCCTGAGCATCTTCCTGAATCAAGACAGCACCGGCACCCGTACCACTGGCGTCTACATCAAGTTTGAAGGGCTTCACAAAAGATGGAGCAGAAAGAACAGGTGCAGTACATAACATCTTAACAGACTCAAAAGCAGACTCACAGCTAGAAGACCACACGAAAGGAACAGAGTTACGGAGGAGATTTGTGAGAGGCAACACAACATCTGAAAAATTCTTACAAAAACTCCTATAGTACCCAGCCATCCCAAGAAAGCGTCGAGGTTCTCTTTTTGTCTTAGGTGCAGGAAAAGTGGCAATGGACTTAACTTTAGCATCCAGTGGGTGAACAGTACCATGTCCAACCTGTTTACCGAGGTAGGTTACAGCGGCATGACCAAACTCACATTTTGTGAGGTTCAGAGTAAGAGAAGCTGTCTGGAGACGAGCAAACGCACGGGCTAACACACAAATATAACTATCCCAGGTGTCTGTAAAAATGACCACATCGTCGAGGTAGGCTTCACAGTTCTCTACATCTCCCAATACCTGTGCCATTAGCCGCTGAAATGTAGCTGGAGCATTTTTCAGACCAAAAGCCATTACTGTATACTGGAGGAACCTATCTGGTGTAGCGAAAGCAGAAACCTCAGCTGCACGTGGGGTGAGTGGAACCTGCCAGTAACCCTTTAGAAGGTCCAGTTTTGTGACAAACTTTGCATTTCCGATTCGGTAAACACAATCTTCCATTCTTGGGAGGGGAAACGAGTCCGCTTTAGTTAAAGCATTGACTTTTCTATAATTGGTGCAGAACCTATAGCTTTTGTCAGGCTTTGGAACTAGCAGGCAGGGCGAGCACCAGGGACTACAGCTAGGCACAGCAAGGCCATTTTCAAGCAAGTAGTTTGTTTTTTCTATCATAATGGCACGTTTAGTGGGATTAACCCTATAAGTACTTTGTTTAATTGGAGCATTATTATTAACATCAATATCATGTCTGAGGACAGTAGTACGAGAAGGGTTATCAGAAAAAAAGTGATGGATATTTCTTTAAAAGACTTATTAAATCACCCTGGGCTGACTCTGACAAGTGTGCAAGTTTAGACTGGATATTTGCCAGCCATTCAGAGTTTGGCAACTGAGCACAGGGAAAACAAGCCCTACCTAAACTGAGACCATCCACCTCAGGAGAATACTCAGACGGTGGCACGCTCATAGAGGCAGCAGCTTCGGACGTAACAACAGGAACTGAAGAGCCAACATCCATGGTAGCACGAAAGATATAAGGCTTTAACATATTCATATGGCACACACAAGTCTTTCGTTTCCGGTCAGGGGTTTTCACAACATAGTCTGTATCACTCAACTTAGACTCAATAAGATAAGGACCTGAGAACCTAGCCTGGAGAGCAGAGCCAGGTAATGGCAGTAAAACCAAAACCTTGTCACCCGCTTGGAATGCACGCACCACAGCCTTTTTGTCAAAACGAGCCTTCATACAGGCCTGAGAGGATGCCAGAGAACTTTTGGCTAACTCAAAAGCAGTATGTGGGTGCTCATGAAAGGAACTAACATAATCTAGGACATTCCTAGTTAGGGGTTTCACCGTACTTGGAGACAGGAACTCTTCCTGTAAAACCTTTAAAGGTCCACAAACAAAGTGCCCAAAGACTAACTCGGCCAGACTGAAACCAAGTGACTCTTGTACAACATCACGGACGGATAGCAAATAATAACAGGGGAATCTCTTCATCCCAATCTTTTCCCTGACCTAAACAGTAGGTCCTAAGCATAGACTTCAATGTCTGATGGATGAGTTCTTATGCACCCTGTGACTCTGGGTGATAAGCACTAGAAACCTGATGATGTTCAGTTGTGTCATAACCTTCCTGAACAGAGCAGACATAAAATTTGAATCCTGGTCTGACTGGATGTATTTTGGCAAACCAAAAGTAGTACAAAACTTGACAAGACCTCTGATGACAGCACGAGACTTTATGCTACGCAGGGGTATAGCTTTAGGGAACCTAGTAGCAGGAGATATAAAAATTAGTAGGTATGAATTACCAGACTTGGTTCAAGGAATGGGGACCTACACAATCTATTAAAATTCTTTCAAAAGGTTCTCCCATAACAGGTATTGGTTGAAGTGGAGCAGGGAGAACGACCTGATTTGGTTTCCCTGCAGCCTGACACATGACAGGAGCGGCAATACCTGGCTACCTCTGACCTCATAGCAGGCCAAAAAAATGCTTTAAAACATGGTCATACGTCTTCCTCACACCAAGGTGACCAGCGAGATCATGGTCATTCGCAATACTTAACACTTGGGTTCGGTATGTTTTTGGAAGCACAACTTGAAAAACTGACCTCCAATCCTGCTCAGAGTTCGGGGGTGTCCACTCACGCATTAATACATTCCCATCAAAGAAATACTCTGTATAACATTGAGGTAACTTGGCCTTATCTACAGGAGCAGCAATACAGTGAGAGAGTGAAGCATCTGTTTTCCGGGCAGCCACAAGCTGTTCTCGACCAACACCCCATTTACCACACTCTTCTTCAAATACTGAAGAAGGTTTAGATTCAGTAAGAACCCCAGGACTAGAACACAAATCTTGGATTTCAAACAAGGATATCGTCACTACACATAAGGTCTGAAATATCGACAGCACCATTCATTTTGTGAGCTTGGGTGCGTATCACTACACAGGAACTGAAGACAGAGGGAAACTCACGTAAAAGTTCATCGCTCTCATGCAACACGGGAGCATCTGTTACAACAGGCAAATGGAAAACCTTTCACCCACCTCAGTAGGCTCAAGCATGACTCGCTGTTTTAGGATGATTTTAGCTGATCCAGGTTAAATTTAGTAGCCATATCTTATAACCTGTACACACTGACCACCACACAGGCAAAACCGCCGAAAGAGAAACGGGACGAAACGAGGGAAAGCACAGGATAAGCCCCCAATTCTGTTACGCCGGATAAGCACAGGATGAGTCCCCAATTCTGTTACGACCCGGTCTAGGTTGGGGCGCAACATACAATAAAATGAAAAGAAAAGCTTTGGCGAGACCAAGATTGTTTTTATTCTCCAGACGGAGCACCTTTTGTATATACAGTGGTTTAGATTAGACACACAAATGGCACATAGAGCAAACAGAAATACATTGGATAACGTAACATTACTCATACCAACCACACATTAAATGTGTACTCTATCATGAACACTATTTATCCATCTCACAGAGAATCAAATAAACAAACTCTTAATTCTCACACAGTGCATGGCCTCACCGTAACACTCTACACCCTGGAGTCTTAGATCCACCAATACTGATCTATTAGTAGCTCCTAACAACCAGATTGACAAAAATGGGCAGAATGTTTAATGCCATAATCCACCCCCAGGCCTTTAACTGCACGTCCATGAACTCACAACACAAGTTTTGTACCAACAGTTTTCCCTTTTTTTTCTTTTTTTTTATGTATGGCAATAATTAATGCCATACGTCTTTAGTGCATATCACACTTTGTATGCATATTGTGCAGCTCTAATCTACACCAGTACTGAGTGCTGAGGTGAACCTGAGGTTAATGAGTACTGAAGAGATGATCACACTCACCTGATACAGTCAGTGTAACAGCATCACTGGTGTGTGAGGAGTGTGAACCTCCTCTCTCTCTTCCTCTACAGGTGTATTTACCTGCATGAGATGTTTCAGCACTACTGATTCTGTACTCCTGTTCACTACTGACACCAGAACTATCTTTATTCCAGCTGTAGAACCAGTCAGAGTCCTCTTCATCCTGTATGTCACATCTGAGAGTGACAGTCTCTCCTCTGTACACCTGTTCATCAGGATTTATGGACACCACAGGTTTTGGGAGCACTGTACAAAGATAATAAAATATGTCCTGAAATAATTAGTATGCTTTTGATTGATTGTTTTTCATGAGTGTATAGAGTTTAGAAGATTTTGGAAAAGAATGTAACATTACACATGGAACTCTGAAAAATGTTTTGGACAAGTTATAACCACTTGCACCAAAAAGTCCAACGTCTTCTACAGATCCTGATTCTAATCATTTGGTATTGTGTTAGATGTATTTATAGTAAAGTATTATTCAGATTTATTTAATAAAATGAACAGGTGATTGAGATTTTTAATATAAATAACTGTTGTTTTGTTTAATCCATTTATTTGACATCACATTTTATTCTGTATAATTCCATGTTTTGGTCATTGGTAAGGAAGCAGACTGGAGCAAAAGAAAAAAAAAAATCCTACAATTATTCGAGATCCTGATGTGATCTGGCTCCAAGTGTCTTATGTATGATTTCCAAAGTGATTAGTCAGCACTTACAGAGACAAAGCAGGTGATTTATTTACAGTGTAGCTTTAAGGCCTCTGGTATCAGACACACGCTGTACATTCTTTCTATAGTGATCATAATTTAATATTCTGTAGTGAGTGTTTCAGCACTAATGTCTGTGTTTCAGTTACAGTTATAAACACCATTATGAGTCTGATTAACATGAGTGCTGTGTAATTATAATTTCCATCGTTCTCCTACCATGAGATTTATTATCCCTACATAACACTGATATCTGATAGTCTGTGTCTCTTATAACAGAGATTCTCTTCCTGATGAACACACACTCAGCGGTACTTTACTTTAACTTTTGCTCTCACTGTTCATGAATGACATGCTTTATAAATATCTAAAATATAAGAAGAAATAACTTAAAACATGCAGTCAAAGAGTAGAAACCATGACGTACCTCTAACTGTAACTGTAACTGGATCACTGAGCTCTGAGTCGTACTTTCCTCTGCGTGCTTTACACTGATACACTGTTTCTCCTGCATTAGAGACTGTATCATGGAGTGTGTCGGTGTCTTCAGCTACTTGGACTCGATCTTTGTACCAGAGAAAAGTCCATCCATTAGACAGCAGATTACAGTTCAGAGTAACTCTGTCTCCAGTGTAGACGGAGCTCTGAGGATTCACTCTCACAGTCGGTTTGGGTTTTTCTGTTGATCTGAAATGATGATGATATTAAAGTTTTCCTCTTTACAACATAAACAATAGTTTTATCATCTTAATCAGATGATTTGTGTCTAATAATGCATTTATATTCTGCATTTGTTAAACAGTTACAGTTGTGCGATTTTATTACATGGTCAACATGGTCTTATAATATCATTATACTCTATATATACTGTACATGGAATTAATTTAATAAATTGTTCATAATTGAACAAACACACTGAAGTTTAAAAGGTTTTTCTTTTTTTCAAAATGTACTTTATGAGTGGTGCATAAATACACACTCTTAATGAATTCATCTTCATCAGTGTGTTCACTATTATGAATGTTGAACACAGTGAATGTACAACTACACTATTAATCAATACTAGACACAGGATAAGTAACGAAACGTTGTTGTTGTTTATTTCAGAATCTGTGACATTTTAAAGCAACCTTGTGAACTTAATTCACTCTGCATGTGGTGATGTGATGCTGAAATTAATAAATATTGGTGTGAAGAAGAGATTAACACACACACACACACACACACACACACACACACACACACACACACAGAGTCAGAACTGATTTTGGTCTCTCTGTACAGTTACAACAAATACATAAAATCAGTCAAACACACCCTTCTCTGACCATCTGATATTTAATCAGTGTGTTTTGTAATGATTATGTGCATCAGTGCATGTTACAGGAGTGTAAGATCAGACATGTACCTATCACTGAGAGAGTCACTTCATTGCTCCCTGTCGTTGTCCGTCCATCAACAGACCCGCAACATCTGTATTTGTGACTCTGATCTACTTTTATAGTGTAGAAATTTTCAGCAGAACTGTGAACATTATCATCATCTTTGCTCCAGTAGTACCATCTATTTCCTCCTGAAATCCTACATGTGAGTGTAACCGTCTCTCCTCTGAATATTTGAGGTGAATTCGGCTCCACAGACAGAACTGGTATAATCTCTGCTGGAAAAGTCAAAAAGCAAACACACATTGTCAATGTAAATAACTTAAATTCTGCATGACAATGTACAAACAATCTTCTCCACCTTAATACAAATACAACATGTACACAACATAGGCAATAAAATATGTATAAATCACCTTGAGCTTGTCCAACTCGGATAAGTGAAATAAGCACTAAAAAGGGAAGAGGAACAGAGAATATGATGTAACACTGACTTGATTCTTTTCTTTAAGAAGACAAATGAGAACAATGTCATATACTGCAAAAAAATCTATATTTAGTTTCACTTCAGCTATAAGAAATGCAATATATCGACCTGTTTCAATAATGAATGGAGTTTAGAAAAAGCTATTTTCACTCAGGTCACTATGCTGCTCATTACTGTCTCATGTTTAATCTGATCCACATCTGCTAATCTGAAGCTGGATTACACACTTCCTTCTCTGTGTCTCTCACATGAGAAAGGCGCTCCTGTGCACTAGAGCTATGCTGTAATACATAAAGCCTGCAGGATGATGTCATATATGAGGAAAAACCTGAGCTCAGTAGCACATACAGGCTAATGAACACACACAGTTTAGGATGATCAGTGTAAATTGTTATTTTGTCTTCTGGGAAACTTGTAAGTATCTTATTTAGCGTCTGAAGGGCAGTACTAAATGGAAAAAATAAGATCTTTAAACAAATAAACAATTTAAACTGATCATCCTGTTCAAAAGTTTACACCCCCCTGAATCTTAATGTATCGTGTCACCTTCTTGAGCATCAGTGAATGTTTTGCACCTTATGTAATAGTCGTGTACGAGTCCCTCAGTTGTCCTCTGTGTGAAAAGTCAGATCTGAACATCATATAGCCTGTGTTGGAAAGGGCTAAAATATACAGAAGATGCTGGACTCTGATCATATACACTCTGATCATATACTCTTCCTTTCATACCTTATAAGAAACAGAAAATGTTCATCCATGATAAAAGCCCACGAAAAATTTCACAAACCAAAATCTGATTCACACTCTGAAAAAACTCCATGTCACCTCAGACACTCTACAACCCCAAATAACACACAAATCCTGAAGATGGCAGATTTTAGATTCTACACATATGCACTAAAATGGACCAAAAGGTCCTCACTGCAGTCTGTAGCATAATGACACATTGGATTTTATCCACTAGGTACTGTATGTTGTAACACGCATGCGCCAACTGCAGACACAGATCATTAATACTGCAGACACAGTACGTCACTGTTATCCATCTATGGTTAGGGTTGGAGTCAGTGTTAAAGTTAGAACATCCAGTACATGGTATATCTAATCTAATGTCATTACACTACAGGATGAAGTGAGGACACGCCCAATTAACAGCAATCCACATAAACTATGCTGAAAACAAAAAATATTTAGTCCCCTCTGACTCCATTGGAACAGCAGGTCAAGTTATTGTTATTGCTGCAGACTGAAGACATTTGGGTTTGAGATCAAAAGATGAAAAGGAGAAGAGAGGTTAGAATTTCAGCTTCTGTTTCCTGGTATTTATATGTAGACGTGTTAAATGACATAGAACATACCACATTTCTTTCAGACCACCCAATTGGTAGATACTAGGAAATAAAAGCTGAAATCCTAAACTCTTGTCTCATATCCATCTTTTGATCACAAATCCAAATGTCTTTGGTGTACAGCAGAAACAAATGAATAGGCCGTGCCGTTCCAATAGTTTCAGAGGGGACTGTACTGTACACTCCCACTGATATCATTATTAATGCAACTAATTAATTCTATTCTATTTATAAATGTAACCCTTACCTTAACCTCAGTAACCAAATAATAATAAAAGTTCTCACATGGGCTCAACGCAAATGAACTAACTCACACAACTGATATGGATGTACACTGATCCAACAATCATATCAGAGAATCATACGAAAATGTTCTAATCACATATTAACCTCATCACACAGGACATTAGACTTCATCTGAACGTACTGTTTTAAGCCACCACTCACTCTAATGAAGACACAAAGAAACATTTACTCACAGATCATCACACGGAGTGGACGAAGCTCCATCCTGTCACACTGATGAAGGACTGACTGATCAGTGGTCTGTGTTAAAGCCACTACACTTCCTGTGTTCTTACACACAGAGAGAAAGAGAGAAAGACTTCCGTTCTGGTCAAAGTTGATGTGCTCTTTTCATGTGAACCCAGAAATTATAAGAACAATTTGCAGAACATAACTTTATTCAACTCCTGAACTTGTACAGTTCCTGTGCTACTTCACTCAAGTTCATGATTGATCTCAACAAGACTACCATCTTCTCAACCACCACCAGTGTGTATGATGCGACAGAACACCCACTACACACCATCCATTGGTGGAGAGGAGAGGAGAGGAGAGTGATGTAGCCAATTCAGAGATGGAGATTATTAGGGTGTCATGATAGATAAGGGCCAATGAGGGAATTTCACCGGGACACCAGGGTTACACCCCTACTCCTTACAAGAAGTGTCCTGGGATTTTTAATGACCATAGCGAACCAGGACCTTGAGCTCACTGAGTGCTGTTAGTGTTTACCACAGAAACTAGAGTGAGAACATGCATGTGTGGCTGTTTTAATTTTGGCATTACTGAGAATGTGAATGACAGCATTTCCTCATTTCTCACACAGCTCAGCTAGAACAGAAACCAAACCACAATAATGTTTCATGTCTTAACTGCAAATCATTTAAAATGTGTAATCATTAAAATCATTTAAAATCACATACCTTGTTTATCACATATCATGGATAAACAATTGCCAACAAAACACAGGTTTATAACCTTTGTTAAATATAGGTGTGCACCAATTATTGGCACCCTTTAAGTTGATACTTTGTGCTACCTCCTTTGACAAGATAACAGACAAGAGTCTTCTCTTATAATGCCTGATGAGGTTGGAGAATACATGGCAAGGGATCTGAGACCGTTCCTCCATACAGAATCACACCAGATCCTTCAAACGCTGGTGGACTCTCCTCTTCAGTTCACGCCACAGGTTTTTTTTTTTTTAATGTATGTTTTGGATCATTGTCTTGCTGTAAGATCCAAACACAGCCCATTTGAAGCTTTCTGGCAGAGGCAGTCAGGTTTTCATTCAATATTTCTTGATATTTGATAGAGTCCATGATGCCATGTTTCCTAACTAAATGTCCAGGTTCTCTGACAGAAAAACAGCCTACCTCTCCATGTGTGCCAAAACCACCTCTGGTGTTTATTACCAAAAAGCTCTATTTTGGTTTCATCTGACCATAGAACCCGATCCCATTTGAAGTTCCAGTCGTGTCTGGAAAACTGAAGACGCTTGAGTTTGTTTTTTGATGAGAGTAGAGGCTTTTTTCTTGAAACCCTTCCAAACAACTTGTGGTGATGTAGGTGACTTCGGATTGTAGTTTTGGAGACTTTCTGACTCCAAAGACGCAACTAACTTCTGCAACTCTTCAGCTGTGATCCTTGGAGATTTTTTGGGCGCTCGAACCGTCCTCTTCACAGTGCACTGAGACAATATAGACACACGTCCTCTTCCAGGTTGATTCATAACATTTCCAGTTGACTGAAACTTCTTAATTATTGCTCAGATGGTGGAAATGGGCATTTTCAATGCTTGTGCTATTTTCTTATAGACACTTCCCATTTTGTGAAGCTCCACAACCTTTTGCTGCACATCCCAGCTATGTTGCTTGGTCTTACCAATTGTCATGAATGACTAATTGAATTTGGCCTATGTGTTACCTCATATTTATCTTGGATGAACAATTTCCTGTTCGTAGTCACCCAGGTGTACTAAAAATGTAAAATATCAACGGGAATATACATCACATATAATTTTCTTACATGAATTCATAAGGGTGGCAATAATTGTTGCACACCTATATTTAACACAGATATATTTTGGATAAACCTGTGCTGTGTTTGCAATTGTTTGATATCCATAAGAGCAGAGTATTTTTCGTGATTTTTAAAAAAAAAAATATATATATAGACAAAATAAGGACAACTGTTCACAGCCTTCTTTGTTCATATTTACCAAGGATGCCAATATTAATGGGCACTGTAACTGCAATGAATGTGGCTTTACTGAGGTACTGAGCTTCACATATGAACCGAGAGTTATCATTATGTTTTTTTTATTAAATATACTATATACTCATGAAGTCATGGTAAATGTGTATGATGTCTAATAATCTAACCCAGGGGTGCCCACACTTTTTTGACTTGCGAGCTACTTTTAACATGACCAGTCCAAGAGATCTACCTACGCTAAAAATGTGAAACATATATTTACTCATATATATATATACTGAATATACTTCAAATATGTATACACACACAATATATGTTCATGTACCTTGCATAACTGCATGAGCCCTTATGGCACACTACAATTCAGTATATTTTTGGTCATTACCTTACTCTGATGACTTGCACTGAATAGAATCAGCCAGGGTTGCATAGTCCGGACAGTAGCTGCTGGTAGCCAGCCTCCAGCAGGCCTCCAAATGATGATCAGTCATTGTGGAACGGTATTTGGACTTAATAATCTTCATGTGGGAAAAGACTGACTCACATAAATAAGTAGAGCCAAATAATGCAGTCAAGGAGGATGCACATTTCTTCATGTTTGGGTACTTTTCCCCTGTGAGTAAGTTCCAGAACTGTCCATGAGCCCTGGACTTCAGCTGAATGTCAGTCTGTAGTTTCAAAATCTCATCCTCCACTTCAGACGAGTTCAGGTGAAACAGCGTTGCAATTTTCGATGCGAGTGAATCAACCTCAACATTGTCCCTGAATGGGTAGCACATGAATGTAGCGACTGGCTCCAGTAAAGCAAAGTCTTGAAAGCGTCTGTCAAACTCTGACCGACAGCTGTCAATCTGCTCCGTGTAGCGTGCAATGTTCAACTGCGCACAAGCCGCAATTCCGCTGCGTCTCCAGATCTGACGCGAGGTTTCGGAAGTTCCCAGAATCATGGCGCTGCAGCTTTGAGGACAGAAGTTGCATTTTTCGTTTAAAGGCATTAACTTAGCTGATCAAATTGACCACGGTTTTCTCTTCCTTGCAGCTCCAAATTAAGCTCGTTTAACATGTTGGTCAGCTCGGTTAAAAACGCTGGACTTGGATCCAGCAGCCACTGATCATCATTGAGTTGGGTGCATTCTGCATGTTTAACAGCAAAAAGAAACTCGCTTATCTCCGGACAGAGCTCTCGAAATCTCTGCAGGAATTTACCCCTACTAAGCCATCTCACGTCAGTGTGTAGCAGGAGCTCAGAGTGGTCGCAGTCTGCCTTCTCCAGATGCGCACGAACAGCCGTCTTTGAAGTGATCTAGCACGTATAGAACAGGCGACCTTTGTTGCCACATCCACGATCTCTTTCATGTTTAGCATTTTTGCTAAATTATCCACTCGTAACCCGATTAAGACCATACTTTGATTAAGAAACTACCATGTAAACAGCATTTTTTACTTACCTTAATCTAATTAAGGTCATACTGGAATTAAGCTCTAATCGAATTAAGACAGGTGGAGTACTGCTGTTTTAGTCGCATTACGGACGAGTATTACAGACATGTAAACACCTTAATCACATTATGAACGTCGTGTGAGAGTTTGCACCGCATTTTGCGACAGGACACGATCACACACGGCAGTTTTACGTTTTACGGCGAACAAGAGACTTCGGCCGCGTCCCAAACCGCATACTTTCCTACTATAGGCCTGTAGTGGGGAAAAATAGATATATCTCGGCTACTACATAGACGGTAAGTACGCGGTTTGAGACGCAGACCACGGATTCAAGCAATTGTCTATTAGCACGTATAGCATGACAAATAATTAACTGCACTTAAAGCGTTCGTAAAAAAATAAAAATAAAAAACACCCAAATCTGTATACGGTACCATAACGAAGACGAACTGTATGTTGACATGAAATTCAGGAGGGACGTCGGACGGCGTGGCGCGGTGACGTAATGACGTTAATGTAATTATGTTCTATAACATGTAAAACGGGAACATGACAGGAGTTTTCTAAAAGCGATTCACGTAAACACCTTAATCACATTATTATCTTACTCAGAGTAAGGTCGATAATTAGATTACCGCTGTCCATGTAAAAGTAGTCAGTATCGTAGTTTTTATGAACAGTCCTGAAGTGCCGCTCCACATTTCCCTTTTTCGGAATAGCAGTGGTAGCTTGGCAGATCAGACAAACGCACTTCGAATATGACATCGTGAAAAAAAATCATCCTCCCATTCCGCATGGAAGTGATAAGTCTTCAGTTTCTTGCTTGATTTAAATGGCGATCTACCAGCACTTCCTTTGCGATCGACCGGACGTATTGGGCACCCCTGACCTAACCCTTTTATTTATTACAGTATTTGGTGAAATGAACTTGACTGGTTTATATCTGTGTGAAGCTGCTTCATTCACAATAATATTATATTCTCTTTTTCTTATTTCATTATTCATTACAAGTCATCTGGACCTCCCATAGAAGTTTGTGTGACAGAAGACAAGACAGCACTCACACTCCGCCCATCTACTTAACTTCACATCATCTCCCCACACACGCAGTAGTTTAGTCATTGTCTAGACTGCACACGTGGGTCTGCGCTACAGCTCCATTTCACACACACACAGGTTTTTTTTGTTTTTTTTTAATCACATATTACTTCTCCCTGCTGATCCACATCCCCAATAATCACACTACACACACCAGATAAGTTTAAAACAGAACATTTTTATTTACGTATCTGTATATTTGTATAGTCTGTCTTTGTTTGTGCTGTAGATTGTCCGCGTCCGTCTTCCGGGTCCAGTCCGCCGAGACTACAGCAAGAGGGAGGAGATAAACTCCTATTCTATTTCTGCACCAGTGTTTATGTGTCTGGGGAAAAGGGGGACTTTTATTGAAATGAACATGAGGAAGGTGGTTAATATGTGTGTATGTTCATATTATGATCATATTATATGTTTATATGTTTATGATGATGTATACTTATCTATATGTGTGACGTTGTTGTGTTCATACTTACCTGATATTTATTCTTTATAATGGTCCATGCCCAATGGGCGCGGCTTCAGCTTTATAAGTGGGCCGCTACCCTACACGCGGGGGCTGATGGAAAGTCCGATTCATTTCCGCGAACCGGTTCTTTCCGACGGTTTGTTTCAATGTACCGGTTCATCAGTTCCTTTAACGTCATCAAGCAATGGCGTAGTGCATGTGTCAGTGTCATGTTGTATCAAATAATCTTCAAATAAAGTCATGTGTGTGAACGCATATTGCTGATTATTGCCTTTTATTAACCTAAGTTAATGGTGTTTGTGGTCACAGTTTAATTTGCTGATCCTTCTTGTCGGATTCGACTGACCAGTATTGAGTAGGCCACATCTTGGACAAGTTTCCTCCATTAAAGTTTTGCACCTACAGCACACATAACATACACTGATGTACAAACGCAGATATGTTCTACGTGTCTAAAGTATAAGGAAAGAATAAACTAGTCTTATGAACTCCATGATTTAGCTTAACAACTTAAAATATAATCTGCATACACAATAAGATATAATAAAATTCATTTATATTTCTTGTTAGAAAGGATTTTCCACATTTTAATAAGAATGTATTTAATAAAACTAGTCATAAGCATATTTCCAATACGTTTTGTTTGTTATTAAAGAAACTTACATTTCACATCAGGCTCGTTCAAGTCATGTGCATAGTGTCAGCAAATCACTCATCTGAATCCTCGGTAATCCTCGGCAAACCTCGACAGTTAGTTGAACCGGCTCATACGTTTCGTCTGAGTCGGACATGCTGTGGAGCGTGCTACTACAGCTGTGCATCTTGCATCATCAACCCGGAATTAAAGTTAGATTCAGTTTGATTTTGTGAACCAGCTTAACTGATTACTTCTGGAGAATCAGCTCAAAAGAACAGTTCATTCAAGAACTGGCCATCACTACATGCAGGGGTTAGTTTGCTGGTTCATGTGGAGTTAGATGTGAGAGTAGTGTTGTCAAAAGTATTAATATTGTGAACTTTTTTGAAAAAAAGCAATCCAGTCTAATTATAAAATTATCTAATTATAGTCAAGATATACATTTTGTCAATATTAATTTATTTTCACCATCATGTAAATATTTTCTTCATTTAGCCTGAGAATGTGAAATGATGGATCAGCAGTGCAAAATCAGTTTAGCACCTCCTGTCTCTTTCTCACTGTTTAACTCACACTGCTGAGAAAAGCAAAACACAACAACTGCTTTAAAGCCCAGTGATGAACATTGTGGGAAATGTTCACTCAGTCTGACAGTCACAGACAATTCAACATAATGGCAGTATGTAAAACTGAACTCTAAAGATAAATTGAACTTTGACCAGTGTGTAAAATGTTTCCATAGCATCAATATATCAGAAGCTAAATATAGATAATTTGTGGTTCAGTGACACATTTTAAGTTTTGTCTCAGCTAATGTTAACACTGTCTATTATAACCGATTCATACAATTGGCATTAAATGAGCTAGCTAACATCCATCCCATCCCCTACCAAAACAGTGGCCTTCAATAACCCGACACATGTGGACACTGCCTTTGGCAACTTTTGCAAGTGTAGGCACTGTGTATCATGATAAGTATAGTCGTACAGTTGCAATCAAAATTACTCAACCCCCATTGCAAATCAGGTTTATTGTCAAAATGTACAGACTTTCAGCTGTTTGCAATGAACACATCAAACAAAAGCAATTGAAACAGTTCAACACAATGAATGCTTCAAGTGGTTTCCCCAAATTCAACTGAAAATGCAACTTATAATGACTTCTCCAGTCTAAAAATTATTCAACCCCTTCATGGCATTTTTAGTACTTAGTAGAGCACGCTTTTGCTGTTATGACCTGCTGATAACGAGATGCAGAGCTTCTGCCGGCGGTCCTGAGGAATCTCAGCCCATTCCTCATGAGAAGTGGCCTCTAGTTCAGTAATGTTCTTGGATTTATAATATATATCAATCCTGCATGGAAGGAACTGTTATTCACAGTTTAGTAAATCCGACTACGCCACCCTGGGGGAGAACCAGGGAAATACTCCCAAATAAGTTTTACCGATTGAAGGCAAAGAACATGAGAGTGAGACATGAGTATCAATAAAAGTTACATTTTATTATCACACTTAAGCATCTTTAAAACTTATAAATATAAAGTCGCTCTCCCATGAAGCACAATAAGAGTTTTAAAACTAAGCAATTCTCCAGGCCCAGGCTTGGTGGGAACAAGGCAGGCCAGTTACTTCCTGGGAGGTCATCCAAACCCACCTTAATTAAAACCAAATCATTAAACACTACCTACACCATAAGGAAGTTGTTGAGCTGGTACACTGAGCACGCTGTGAAGCACACACCACCGAATGAAGGCAGCTAGCTTCCCCTGTCCACCAAGACTCACTGCTTCCTGGAGAGAAAGAAAAACACCAATTAACCCAGAATTACACAATACACTAAACAATAAGCAAAGAAAGAAAAACTAAAATATTACAGACACTGTGATGTGGTGGCTAGAACACTCAGACCAACTGACCCACCACATGAAATAGAGGAAGTTAAACAGCTCCTGAACAGAACCAGAATTATTGTTAACACTAAATAAAATTAAAAGTATAGCCACTAGAGTATGGAGACAATAGGACAAAGCCACAACATACACCCCATCAATAGTGTCACAGGTAGCGTCTTCAGCTAGGGATTTGTCTTAGAGGAGGTTTAGATGCTCAACTCCCCACTCTCAGCTCAACACAAATATCAGAGAGTCAAACTAAATCTACCAAGTCCCAATGTGAAAAAGGGAGAGGTGCGCTTACTATTGGGTTGAACAAACACCACACACGAAGTTGTATGATTACGCACGCGCGGCTAATGTTACTATCACTGAACGCACGCGCCACCAGCGCCGCTCCAAAACTATAAATAAACAAATTAGCCTTGAGATGTTCACCTCATTACACCCTGAGCAAAGCCTCAGCGTACCTGAACTGAACCGGGAACTGAAACTGAACCGGAAATGCCAGGGAGCGAGGAAATCTGAATCACCAAAACACGGTTGCGCCTGCCAAAATAAAGGTCCTTAAATAATAGGGTAGCTCCGACCTTATTGATCTGCCAAAGCCATACCTCGAGCAGGTCAATAGAGTATTTCACTTATCCTGACACACACACACACACACACACACACACACACTCTCTCTCTCTCTCTCTCTCTCTCTCTCTCTCTCTCTCTCTCTCTCTCTGTCATTAATTTTGGGGAGATACTGTCAGTATCTGTCTATGCAAGCTCTCTGGAACTGCCTGTGCAGTAACTTTGTGCAGCATTATGGAGGTCACCCTATCTGTGCTATATCTCATGGAGGTCACCCCATCTGTGCTAGATAGTGTGGTGTCTTAATGCACACCAGCTTCTAACCAATCAGAATCCAGTATTGAGACTGACCATGGTGTAATACATTATGATCAACTTTGTATTCTGCTTACATGTGACTGCTCCAGAAGATATATTGTTGTATAATAATGAAATGTATTGTATTTATTGTTTTATTATAGACTATGTCTTTACTGAGAGACTGTGAGGGTCAGCTTTTAACTTTTTTGCATGTAAACCATTATTATCAGCAGTGGAGTGTCATCATATACTACATTCACAGTACACTATAGACTGTATGTACAGTATCTGGTCTTATTCCACTCTTAATTAACAGGGACACCACTTCAGCTTGGAGGGACGGACTGTGGGATATTCATGTTGATGGTAAGTGGTCATATAATTGCTATACCATTGCCTCTGTGTGTGCTAAACACTGCATTTGTTAATATAACATCAGAGTTTTGATTTTGTATTTCAGTACGCCCTGTATGTGACCCTTGCAAAGCCCTTTGATTTTTCAGCTGTGAGTTTTTATCAATTTATGGTTATTTTTTTCAGCAAAAGGACCGTAAACACAACTAAAATTTTATGATTAAGATTTTCAATTGTCATCGTTTATCATTCTGACATGCCTGTAATCAGGAGGTGGCGGTGCCATCAGTTACTACAGGCATTTCCTCTGGCAAGGTATGATACTCATAACTATAGTTTGGATGAAGATGTCCATTATGTGCATTCCCAGTATGCAGGTCATTTGTAATAAATAAAAAATAATGTACACTGGAATTTTTTTTTACTGTTTTGTCACTTTTTCTTCAAAGTCAAGTCCAACAGTCAGTCACCAAACAAACAATCTTACTGGAGCTAAACATCATGGAGGTCACCCCATCTGTGCCAGACCTCATGGAGGTCACCCCATCTGTGCCAGACCTCATGGAGGTCACCCCATCTGTGCCAGACCTCATGGAGGTCACCCCAACACAGAGAATCCATGTATATACAGGGAATGTTTATGTATTGTTTGACTATTGTTTGTTTATGTAATTACCTTTCTTGTTTCATAAAAGTGTTTGAGCAGCAGTTGACTAATTACATGATTATTGAAATGTCTTATCTTTTTGTACAAAGGACTCGGCGGTGATGAAACAGACTCTGCTTGCCTGTGAGTGGGTGGAGGAGAACAGACTCCACTTTGCTGGGAAAGTTCACTTACCACGGATCATGAGGATGAACGAGGATGATGCCTTGTTGGCCATCACAATGCAGGACCTGTTTATCAACACTATTTTTTATGAAAGTGAAATGGACGAAGAGAAAATCCAGGCTCCCTTCCTTTTCACCTTCGAGAGATTAGAGGACATGGAGTTTTTCATGCAGGAAACATACGATAAAAGAAATATTCATGTGTCTTGCCTGCACAACCCTCACCGCTAACAAGCTAATTAGTGGGGCAGATCTGTGAAAAAAAAATTTATGTGTAGTTTTAGGTTTTGTAAAATGTTTTTTTTTTAACCCATTAAAGTGTTGTGGGGAGAAAATGTGTTCTTGAAATCTAATATACTAAAATTTAATTTTGTATCTTTTATTATATTTTATTTTTTTTTTCCTAGAGTGAAGACTGATTTTTATGTTAGATGTACATTTAGCTAATAAAGCCGAATAGAAATAAAATAAATTCAGCAACACTTGAGGGCAGTGGAGTATGTGACTAATAAATTGTAAATTAAGCAACACTCCCAGTCTACTACCAAATGTTCATGGAGTTGGTTGCCTTTCTGCCAGTCTCAGAGCACATGTGTCCTCTTGTTTTGTTCTTTAGTGTGACACATGGCTGGATTCAGACTACAAGACAAGTTGCTTATTGTCACGATTCCCCCTTGAAGCAGTGTGCTCTATGTGCGAATGCGCGAGCACCTGCTTTTCCGTTGTTGACCGTAGTGACATCTGGACACGTGTGTTTTGTTTATGTTTCTGTCATGTCTCCTCCCTGTTCTGTCATTGGCTGGGATTTCACGTGGGTCTGTATTGCTCTCAGCTGCTAGCGGTTTAGACGCTCATCATGTCCGCATATATACCGCGCTGCTCCCAGCACACAACGCGGAAGAGTAATATCTTAGAGTTAGTTTAGTTCGTGGCACAGTCACGAGTTCGTTCGCGCTGGATTATCCGCTTCCAGTTCCTCGTCATAGTTCGTTTCTCGTTTTGTTTATCGACCCTGTTTTCCGTGACCACGACCTAGATTCCTGCCTTGCT
Source organism: Ictalurus punctatus (assembly GCF_001660625.3). Lineage (NCBI taxonomy): Eukaryota > Metazoa > Chordata > Actinopteri > Siluriformes > Ictaluridae > Ictalurus > Ictalurus punctatus. The sequence continues at coordinate 26,114,417 of NC_030422.2, forward strand.
CCGTGTTTGCCTGTTTGCCAATCGCCTGACCTCTTGCATGTTTGTGGATCACGTTTTGGATTTGTCTGCCTGTCTCTCTTTCAAATAAACAACTGTTCATCCTGCACTTGCATCCGTCCTATCTCTGCTCCGTCACGATTCGTGACACTTATTACCTTTTGATGAAGACAATCACATGTGGACTGAGTCCATCCAACATTATATTCACATATTTCCATCTAAATTATATTCACAATGATACTCTTGTTGTACATGCATTCATTTTTCTTTCATGAGGGGGAGACCCGAAGTGTACATTTAAAAGCAACAAAAGAGATAAGACAAGCAGATAGGTGGTCAATTTATTTATTTATTTATTTATCACACCTGCAAAGGCAACTCAGTTCCCATGTTTAAAAGCAAAGAGCATATTAGGAGCACACTTTATTACATTAATGAATCACATATGACTTAGGAAATTCACAAATAGCCTACATAGCCTTAATACAGTGGGGAAAAAGAAAGTAGTCTAGTCGTGCAGTTTGTCACAGAAACAGTGCAGAAAATTCATGAAATCATGAAAAATGTTAAAGATAAGGCAATATTAGCTATGCCAGCATCTCCAGTTCCATGCAAGTCTCATGGTTACTTTGACCTAACCTTCGTGCATTAACAATCAACATTTTTTCCCCTTTAAGTAAGTTTGATCTAATGAAGGGCTTGCATTGACGTTAACAGCCAGTAGATGGCGAAATGAGCCATAGAGGTGGAACTAGACTAGATCCATAAATTACTAGACTAGATCAAGAGAGGTGGAGCTAGACGTCCAGCTCCATCTATTTGGCTCTGCAGTGAGCAGTAGTGATGGCAAGTTCGGACCATTTTACTGACTCGGATCTTTGAATCTCGTTCAGCAAAATGAACAAATCTTTTTTCCAAGTCATTTCTTTCATTTCAGCAGAATATAATTAAAATGTTACATGTTAAATTCACCAGCACATCTAGTACTTGCACAAACGATCACATTTGGAATAAAAAATAAAATATAGGCTATTGCAGCCAAGGCCAAATTATGAGAAACAGAAATGATTAATTAATAGCTTAGCATTAGGTCTTCAGGCTATACAGTCTGTTAGTTCACCTCACCTCCCGATCTGAGTCGTTCTTTCTTTTGTCATGTCGCATTTCTCACGTCTGTTCCCTGGAAACAGAAATGATTAGTTCAGCTCTCGAGTCTTCGGGTCAGAGTCGTTCGTTCATCACGTTACAGCTCCATGGGCTGAATGCAGTATTCTCTGTTGCACGGGGAGCTGCTGTTATATAAAAGCTAGATGATGAAAAATAATGTGAAAACCTGAGACTCAGACAGACACTTCAGCTTCTATCACTCTGTACGGTCTGTTGTCCTCGTCAGGGTCATCTGTAAAATACACAATCATGAACACTTCAAATCAGCCTCTTATTAAATGTCAGGGTTTAATTTTATGGCTAATGAAGTACACTGTGAGGTCTTACTTCGAGCTCTGTAACACTTCACTGCCAGAATGATGGTCACCAGCACATACGGAGAGGCCGCTACTGCACTGCTGAGGAGCTTCAGTACCGACAGTGGAGCTTTTCTATCTGATGGAACTGCAGGGAAAAATACCATGGATAATAAAATAATTATATAATCATCATAATAATAGATTATAATTAATCATATATAAAGCATACATTACAGATCATACATTTAAGTTACATGTGAAGATATGAGTCTGAAAAGTTGTCTGTAACTTAATGTTTCTTTAACCACATACATTTAACTGAACATTAGGGCAGTAATATTTGCCTTTATGTTAGTGATAAAGGTGATACTGACATCCAAAAAGTCTCATCTCTCTGTATTCTTTTTTCCTCTTTTTTATTCTCTGAGTCTGATCTTTGTGTGCAGATGTGTGTATAAACCTCTGTGTCTCAGATCTCTGCAGCCCTGAACACAGCGCTATCTGTTGGTCTTTTGTTAGAATTAACTGAATAAAAACATCAAATCTGTGTCACCCTAGAAACTGCACTCAGTTTCTTTATAACAATATTATAATTTATTTTCAACAATTCAGTAGATTAAAAGTGCTATCTTTATTCCTGTATATTGTACATCTATTACTGATGAGAACATTGAAGACTCACTGTGCACTGTGATGTTGACAGGATTACTGCGTCCTCCAGATTCAGACATTAATAACATTAAATGAATGAATGCCTTTTATTGTCACTATACACATGTACAATGAAATTAAGAGCCACTCCTTTTTGTTCCGTGCCAACATGTACATAAGAATTGCCAAGATAGAAAAAAAAAAAAAAAAAAAAGATATAACCACACGAAATAAGTACAGTGAGGGAAAGAAGTATTTGATCCCCTGCTGATTTTGTACGTTTGCCCACTGACAAAGAAATGATCAGTCTATAATTTTAATGGTAGATTTATTTGAACAGTGAGAGACAGAATAACAACAAGAAAATCCAGAAAAACGCACGTCAAAAATGTTATAAATTGATTTGCATTTTAATGAGGGAAATAAGTATTTGACCCCTCTGCAAAACATGACTTAGTACTTGGTGGCAAAACCCTTGCTGGCAATCACAGAGGTCAGACGTTTCTTGTAGTTGGCCACCAGGTTTGCACACATCTCAGGAGGGATTTTGTCCCACTCCTCTTTGCAGATCTTCTCCAAGTCATTAAGGTTCTGAGGCTGACGTTTGGCAACTCGAACCTTCAGCTCTCTCCACAGATTTTCTATGGGATTTAGGTCTGGAGACTGCCTAGGCCACTCCAGGACCTTAATGTGCTTCTTCTTGAGCCACTCCTTTGTTGCCTTGGCCGTGTGTTTTGGGTCATCGTCATGCTGGAATACCCATCCGCAAACCATTTTCAATGCCCTGTCTGAGGGAAGGAGGTTCTCACCCAAGATTTGACGGTACATGGCCCCGTCCATCGTCCCTTTGATGCTGTGAAGTTGTCCTGTCCCCTTAGCAGAAAAACACAGCCAAAGCATAATGTTTCCACCTCCATGTTTGACGGTGGGGATGGTGTTCCAGGGGTCATAGGCAGCATTCATCCTCCTCCAAACACGGCGAGTGGAGTTGATGCCAAAGAGCTCCATTTTGGTCTCATCTGACCACAACACACTCACCCAGTTTGTCCTCTGAATCATTCAGATGTTCATTGGCAAACTTCAGACGGGCATGTATATGTGCTTTCTTGAGCAGGGGGAACTTGCGGGCGCTGCAGGATTTCAGTCCTTCACGGCGTAGTGTGTTCCCAATTGTTTTCTTGGTGACTATGGTCCCAGCTGTCTTGAGATCATTGACAAGATCCTCCCGTGTAGTTCTGGGCTGATTCCTCACTGTTCTCATGATCAATGCAACTCCACGAGGTGAGATCTTGCATGGAGCCCCAGGCCGAGGGAGATCGACAGTTCTTTTGTGTTTCTTCCATTTGTGAATAATCGCACCAACTGTTGTCCCCTTCTCACCAAGCTGCTTGGCAATGGTCTTGTAGCCCATTCCAGACTTGTGTAGGTCTACAGTCTTGTCCCTGACATCCTTGGAGAGCTCTTTGGTCTTGGCCATGGTGGAGAGTTTGGAATCTGATTGATTGATTGCTTCTGTGGACAGGTGTCTTTTATACAGGTAACAAGCTGAGATTAGGAGCACTCCCTTTAAGAGTGTGCTCCTAATCTCAGCTCGTTACCGGTTTAAAAGACACCTGGGAGCCAGAAATCTTTCTGATTGAGACGGGGGGTCAAATACTTATTACTCATTAAAATGCAAATCAATTTATAACATTTTTGACGTGCGTTTTTCTGGATTTTCTTGTTGTTATTCTGTCTCTCACTGTTCAAATAAATCTACCATTAAAATTATAGAATGATCATTTCTTTGTCAGTGGGCAAATGTACAAAATCAGCAGAGGATCAAATACTTTTTTCCCTCACTGTAATTGTTGTTTTTAAAATCCATTTATTTGCCATCACATTTTATTCTGTATAATTTCATGTTTTGGTCATTGTTAAGGAAGCAGAGTGGAGCAAAAGAAAAAAAAACCATACAATTACTCGAGATCCTGATGTGATCTGGCTCCAGGTCTCTTATGTATGATTTCCAAAGTGATTAGTCAGCACTTACAGAGACAAAGCAGGTGATTTATTAACAGTGTAGCTTTAAGGCCTCTGGTATCAGACACACGCTGTACATTCTTTCTATATTGATCATAATTTAATATTTTGTAGTGAGTGTTTCAGCACTAATGTCTGTGTTTCAGTTACAGTTATAAACACCATTATGAGTCTGATTAACATGAGTGCTGTGTAATTATAATTTCCATCTTTCTCCTACCATGAGATTTATTATCCCTACATAACACTGATATCTGATCGTCTGTGTCTCTTATAACAGAGATTCTCTTCCTGATGAACACACACTCAGCGGTACTTTACTTTAACTTTTGCTCTCACTGTTCATGAATGACAGGCTTTATAAATATCTAAAATATAATAAGAAATAACTTAAAACATGCAGTGAAAGTGTAGAAACCATGACGTACCTCTAACTGTAACTGTAACTGTATCACTGAGCTCTGAGTCGTAGTTTCCTCTGCGTGCTTTACACTGATACACTGTTTCTCCTGCATTAGAGACTGTATCATGGAGTGTGTCGGTGTCTTCAGCTACTTGGACTCGATCTTTGTACCAGAGAAAAGTCCATCCATTAGACAGCAGATTACAGTTCAGAGTAACTCTGTCTCCAGTGTAGACGGAGCTCTGAGGACTCACTCTCACAGTCGGTTTGGGTTTTTCTGTTGATATGAAATGATGATGATATTAAAGTTTTCCTCTTTACAACATAAACAATAGTTTTATCATCTTAATCAGATGATTTGTGTCTAATAATGCATTTATATTCTGCATTTGTTAAACAGTTACAGTTGTGTGACTTTATTACATGGACAACATGGTCTTATAATATCATTATACTCTATATATACTGTACATGGAATTAATTTAATAAACTGTTCATAACTGAACAAACACAATTTCTTAAAAAATTGTACTTTATGAGTGGTGCATAAATTCACACTCTTAATGAATTCATCTTCATCAGTGTGTTCACGATTATGAATGTTGAACACAGTGAATGTACAACTACACTATTAATCATTACTAGACACAGGATAAGTAACAAAACGTTTTTTTTCCGGATCTGTGACATTTTAAATAAATCTTGTGACTTTAATCCACACTGCATGTGGTGATGTGATGCTGAAGTTAATAAATATTGGTGTGAGGAAGAGATTAACACATACACACACACACACACACACACACACACACACACACACACACACACACACACCTGACACAGTGAGTGTAACAGTGTTGCTGGTCTCTGAGGTCTGAGAGTCGCTTCTTCTCCGTCCACTGCAGGTGTGTTTAGCGCTGAGAGACTCTACAGGAGTGAATGAATATTGCCTACTCTTAGTGTAGAAGAATATTTGGACACCATCTTTATACCAGTTGTACATCCACTCAGTGTCTGCATGTCCTCGTATTTCACATGTGAAAGTCACTTCCTGTCCACTGAATATCTGTCCATCAGGCTGCAGAGTCAGAACGGCTTTTGGTCTCTCTGTACAGTTACAACAAATACATCAAATCAGTCAAACACACCCTTCTCTGACCATCTGATATTTAATCAGTGTGTTTTGTGATGATTATGTGTATCAGTGCATGTTACAGGAGTGTAAGATCAGACATGTACCTATCACTGAGAGAGTCACTTCATTACTCCATGTTGTTGTCCGTCCATCAACAGACCCGCAACATCTGTATTTGTGACTCTGATCTGCATTTATAGTGTAGTAATTTTCAGCAGAACTGTGAACATTATCATCATCTTTGTTCCAGTAGTACGGTCCATTTCCTCCTGAAATCCTACATGTGAGTGTAACCGTCTCTCCTCTGAATATTTGTGGTGAATTCGGCTCCACAGACAGAACTGGTTTAAACACTGCTGGAAAAGTCAAAAAGCAAACACACACTGTCAATGTAAATAACTTAAATTCTGCATGACAATGTACAAACAATCTTCTCCACCTTAATACAAATACAACATGTACACAACATAGGCAATAAAATATGTATAAATCACCTTGAGCTTGTCCAACTCGGATAAGTGAAATAAGCACTAAAAAGGGAAGAGGAACAGAGAATATGATGTAACACTGACTTGATTCTTTTCTTTAAGAAGACAAATGAGAACAATGTCATATACTGCAAGAAAAATCTATATTTAGTTTCACTTCAGCTATAAGAAACGCAATATATCGACCTGTTTCAATAATGAATGGAGTTTAGAAAAAGCTATTTTCACTCAGGTCACTATGCTGCTCATTACTGTCTCATGTTTAATCTGATCCACATCTGCTAATCTGAAACTGGATTACAACACTTCCTTCTCTGTGTCTCACATGAGAAAGGCGCTCCTGTGCACTAAAGCTGTGGTGTAATACATACAGCCTGCATGATGATGTCATATATGAGGAAAAACCCGATCTCAGTAGCACACACAGGTTAATGAACACACTCAGGCTAGGATTGTGCAACGTGCTGAAAAATGTCTGTCAGAGAAACATCTGTGACAATAACTCTCGAGTGTTTCAGAGGAAATACAACTGTATATTTCTTTTAGGAAATAAACCACAACCCCACTTGTATAATTTGCTCCCAGCAAATGGCTGTGCCTAAATCATTTCTATATTTGAAGGCACTACAAAAACAATTTTGGTAAAAAGTATGGCTAAACACGCTGTAAGGCTTGTAGTGAGATGTCTGAACCTGGAGAGAACTACTCTCTGAGGACAAAGGACTACTACGGGAATGAAAACTCAATCTCTCTCACAGAATTAGCAACTCCATCTGAATTAGCACATCATGATGAGTGGAGACTGGAAGATCCTCACTACACTGTCTCCTTCTTCCTCTCCTCACACCCTTCTCTCTCGGTGTCGAGATCACCTTAAACACACCCAAGATCTGTATGCATTACATAACATGTTTTAATGTGAATAAGATGTTGACTATACATGTTTGCTATCATATAAAAGGTCTCGGTGCATCTGGAAAATATGGTCTCATTCGCTCAACAGCAGTTCAAAGCAAAATATTGCATGCCGTTAAAGGCATACCCTCCCAAGACCCTCACTAAAATTACCTCCTGTATGTAAATAAGGTACATCCTTCCACAAACATCAAATTATAATCACAAACAGCAGCATTTGGTGGACCACAGAGCGTCTGGGTATTTAGGGCAGAGCTGGGCAAAGATTCGGGGAATCTCTAGGCACATCTCCCACACGATCACTGTGTGTAGTTTTCTATGCCAGGTATTGGCAAGTTTTGACTTTGTTGTATTGTTATGGTTTGAATTTGATTGGTAATGTAATGCTGAATGTATTTCTTCTTTTTTAGACTTGATTATATTCTGAAATTATTTACTCTAGTATATTATGTTAAGTCCGTGTTACCACAAATCTGTGACCAGGTTAGTACAGGCTAAAATCCAGGTGTAGGTGGAGCATTGTGGCACGCCAACTGAGATTTTAGAGTCCAGGCTACTGACTTTAGTTAAGTGTAGGTAGATTCTACAGACTCGATAGGAAATTTCCATTTAGGACAACGTAAAGTTGATCGACCAAATCTAAATAGGGTGAAGTCTAAACCTCTGATTATTGTAATATTTCCTAGTTAATGTGTACATAGGAAACTGCGGCATGATTATATAAAGCTAATTTTAACTCCGATATTATTGGTCTATCTCTGTAAATTTTATTGGTCATGACCTCTGGCTAGAAATAACGTTACTATAATTAAGTGTTACTATCTAAGGGGACTAAACAAACTACGTTTTAGAAAAGGGCAAGCATGGGCAGCCATGTAAATAGTATTAGTCAATTACCTCTGGCTAATGACCAAGACTGGCGAGTTTGTGACCGTGACATCCGCGTACACGACCAGCGCGAGACTGAGCGACATCGAATCCGAATGAATGAGCACAATTTAGAGTGTAGAATAAACTAGAATTAATTAAATGTAAACGATCGAAAGTATTTACAGATCTGTGATCTACAAATAACTAGGAAACAAATACAACATTGAGGTTTTTACAGTTGGAGTCAGATTTAATTTAAGAGAGAGTCAAACAGATTTGGAAATAGAAATTTAATCATCTAAATGTATTCACATCGCTTTGAAAAGACAGAAACACGCAGGAATCCTTCTACTACGTCGCTGGATAGCGTCGTTGGACCAGTGAGTGGACCCTTACAAAGCTAACTGCAGCTCTGAGACAGAAGCAGTCGATTTTCACTCATCATTATGAGATGAATAACTGCTGCTGTGAAGGCTAGCAAATATGAACCAAAAGATTAAAGCAATTTATTTGCATTGTGTTTATTGTTAAAAAATTACGCAGATTTGAATAAACCTCATAAAATTAACAACACACATTGTTAATGACTAGGGATGGGATATATTGGTGCAGCCCCTTTATTGTGAGACACATCATGGATCTGCTAAACAGCAGCACTGTCACGGAGAACATTATCAGAAACAAAGCAGTCTATACACTCAGACAATCTTATATGCCTGCATGAGCAGAATTAATACCATCACATGTCGATTGTCCTTTAGTCTGTGCCATGGAAACAGCTGAATTCAAACTGGCATGAAACTTAAGTATGGATAATTAGTCATCACACTGACCAGATATTAAGAGAGCGTAAAAACAGTGACACAGACTGTACCATTCAGTACATGTAAGTTCAACACACACACACACACACACACACACACACACACACACACACACACACACACACACACACGCATGCGTGTTTGTCTCAAATTCCCACAGGTAAATAATAATATTCTACACATAAATCTAACCCTTACCTCAACCTCAGTAACCAAAATAAAAGCTAAAATAAAAAATTCTCACAAGGGCTCAACTCATATAAACTAACTCACATAACTGATATGGATATACACAGATACGACTAAGTGATCTTTCTAAAGTATAAATCACATATTAACCTCATCACACAGGACATTAGACTTCATCTGAACATATTGTTTTAAGCCGCCACTCACTCTAATGAAGACACAAAGAAACATTTACTCACAGATCATCACACGGAGTGGACGGAGCTCCATCCTGTCACACTGATGAAGGACTGACTGATCAGTAGACTGTGTTAAAGCCACTACACTTCCTGTGTTCTTACACACAGAGAGAAAGAGAGAAAGACTTCCGTTCTGGTCAAAGTTGATGTGCTCTTTTCAGGTGAACCCAGAAATTACAACAACAATTTTCAGAACATAACTTTATTCAACTCCTGAACTTGTACAGTTCCTCTGCTTCTTCACTCAGGTTCATGATCGTTCTCAACAAGACATCCAGTGGAACTTTCTGGAAAGCTTTTTATCTCGTTTGATAGAATAAGCAAGCTAACTCTTTTAAAAGAATGAGGTATTTCCTAAATCAAGAAACTTTTCTATTCTGTCAGATTTACCTCAGGTTTTGGGTTTGATGCATTCCATAAAGATCAGAAAAGTTCACTGGACATGATGTCAGAACCTCCTCTGAAGCTGGGAGGCAGGGCTTCTGCTAGTCACAAAATGTTGTTCTTAAATGTACAACCTAGATGTGATCAGTGAAAGGGATTCTAAGACTTAGATTTTTCCAATAAATCTGTGTGTATTTTCATTCATTTTATTTGTATATAATAATAATAATAATAATAATAATAATAATAATAATAATAATAATAATAATTCCTTATATAGCGCTTTTCTAGGCACTCAAAGCACTTTACATTGTGTGTGTGTGTGTGGGGGGGCGGGGGTCTTCTCAACCACCACCAGTGTGTATGATGCGACAGAACACCCACTACACATCATCCACTGGTGGAGAGGAGAAGAGAGTGATGTAGCCAATTCAGAGATGGAGATTATTAGTGGGCCATGATAGATAAGGGCCAATGAGGGAATTTCACCGGGACACCAGGGTTACACCCCTACTCCTTACAAGAAGTGTCCTGGGATTTTTAATGACCGTAGTGAACCAGGACCTTGAGCTCACTGAGTGCTGTTAGTGTTTGCCACAGAAACTAGAGTGAGAACATATAGGTGTGGCTGTTTTAACTTTGGCTTTACTGAGAATGTGAAAGACAGCATTTCCTCATTTCTCACACCGCTCAGCTAGAACAGAAACCAAACCACAATAATGTTTCATGTCTTGACTGCTAATCATTTAAAATGTGTAATCATTAAAATCATTTAAAATCACATATCTGCTGGCGAACAAATAAGAACAAATAAACTCTGTGTAGTAACGTCAATTAATCACACCATTCATCGCTAGATATAAATGGTTATTTTTAAATGTAAATCAAATCTGAAATGAATGATGTGAGCTAATTCGCAGTTGTGTACAGTTTTCAGATAAGACTACATAATGAAGAAAGAAGTCTTAAACTGTATCACTGCTGCCATTTGCAAAAACATTATCGTTCATAGATTAGAGTCTGCACATCACAAGCTCGGCTGTGCTGTTTGAACCTACTGGCTCTACAGGGTACTGCAAGTAAAAACATGATTTACAGTGCCCTCCACTAATATTGGCACCCTTGGTAAATATGAGCAAAGAAGGCTGTGAAAAACCTTTATATTTTGTTAAAAAAAAATAAAAAATCACAAATTCTCTGGATATCATGGATAAACAATTGCAGACAAAACACAGGTTCATATAAAAATATCTTTGTTAAATATAGGTGTGCACCAATTATTGGCACCCTTTAAGTTGATACTTTGTGCTACCTCCTTTGACAAGATAACAGACAAGAGTCTAATCTTATAATGCCTGATGAGGTTGCAGAATACATGGCAAGGGATCTGAGACCGTTCCTCCATACAGAATCACAGCAGATCCTTCAAACGCTGGTGGACTCTCCTCTTCAGTTCACGCCACAGGTTTTTTTTTTTTGTTTATGTATGTTTTGGATCATTGTCTTGCTGTAAGATCCAAACACAGCCCATTTGAAGCTTTCTGGCAGAGGCAGTCAGGTTTTCATTCAATATTTCTTGATATTTGATAGAGTCCATGACGCCATGTATCCTAACTAAATGTCCAGGTTCTCTGGCAGAAAAACAGCCCCAAAACATTAAAGAGCCACCACCATATCTAACCGTGGGCATGAGGGACTGTTCCATAAGTCTACCTCTCTGTGTGTGCCAAAACCACCTCTGGTGTTTATTACCAAAAAGCTCTATTTTAGTTTCATCTGACCATAGAACCTGATCCCATTTGAAGTTCCAGTCGTGTCTGGTAAACTGAAGACGCTTGAGTTTGTTTTGGGATGAGAGTAGAGGCTTTTTTCTTGAAACCCTTCCAAACAACTTGTGGTGATGTAGGTGACTTCGGATTGTAGTTTTGGAGACTTTCTGACTCCAAAGACGCAACTAACTCCCGCAACTCTCCAGCTGTGATCCTTGGAGATTTTTTGGCCGCTCGAACCGTCCTCTTCACAGTGCACTGAGACAATATAGACACACGTCCTCTTCCAGATTGATTCATAACATTTCCAGTTGACTGAAACTTCTTAATTATTGCTCAGATGGTGGAAATGGGCATTTTCAATGCTTGTGCTATTTTCTTATAGCCACTTCCCATTTTGTGAAGCTCCACAACCTTTTGCCGCACATCCCAGCTATGTTGCTTGGTCTTACCAATTGTCATGAATGACTAATTGAATTTGGCCTATGTGTTACCTCATATTTATCTTGGTTGAACAATTTCCTGTTCGTAGTCACCCAGGTGTACTAAAAATGTAAAATATCAACGGGAATATACTTCACATATAATTTTCTTACATGAATTCATAAGGGTGGCAATAAATGTTGCACACCTATATTTAACACAGATATATTTTGGATAAACCTGTGCTGTGTTTGCAATTGTTTGATATCCATGAGAGCAGAGAATTTTCGTGATTTTATATATATATATATATATATATATATATATATATATATATATATATATATATAGACAAAATAAAGACAACTGTTCACAGCCTTCTTTGTTCATATTTACCAAGGATGCCAATATTAATGGGCACTGTAACTGCAATGAATGTGGCTTTACTGAGGTACTGAGCTTCAAATATGAACCGAGAGTTATCATTATGTTTTTTATTAAATATACTATATACTCATGAAGTCATGGTAAATGTGTATGATGTCTAATAATCTAACCCAGGGGTGCCCACACTTTTTTGACTTGCGAGCTACTTTTAACATGACCAGTCAAAGAGATCTACCTACGCTAAAAATGCTAAACATATATTTACTCATATATATACTGAGTATACTTCAAATATGTATACACACACAATATATGTTCATGTACCTTGCATAACTGCATGAGCCCTTATGGCACACTACAATTCAGTACATTTTTGGTCATTACCTTACTCTGATGACTTGCACTGAATAGAATCAGCCAGGGTTGCATAGTCCGACAGTAGCTGCTGGTAGCCAGCCTCCAGCAGGCCTCCAAATGAAGATCAATCATTGGGGAACGTATTTGGACTTAATAATCTTCATGTGGGAAAAGACTGACTCACATAAATAAGTAGAGCCAAATAATTCAGTCAAGGAGGATGCACATTTCCTCATGTTTGGGTACTTTTCACCTGTGAGTAAGTTCCAAAACTGTCCATGAGCCCTGGACTTCAGCTGAATGTCAGTCTGTAGTTTCAAAATGTCATCCTCCACTTCAGACGAGTTCAGGTGAAACAGCGTTGCAATTTTCGATGCGAGTGAATCAACCTCAACATTGTCCCTGAATGGGTAGCACATGAATGTAGCGACTGGCTCCAGTAAAGCAAAGTCTTGAAAGCGTCTGTCAAACTCTGACCGACAGCTGTCAATCTGCTCCGTGCAGCGTGCAATGTTCAACTGCGCACAAGCCGCAATTCCGCTGCGTCTCCAGATCTGACGCGAGGTTTCGGAAGTTCCCAGAATCATGGCGCTGCAGCTTTGAGGACAGAAGTTGCATTTTTCGTTTAAAGGCATTAACTGAGCTGATCAAATTGACCACGGTTTTCTCTTCCTTGCAGCTCCAAATTAAGCTCATTTAACATGTTGGTCAGATCGGTTAATAATGCCAAGTCCAGCAGCCACTGATCATCATTGAGTTGGGTGCATTCTGCATGTTTAACAGCAAAAAGAAACTCGTGATCTCCGGACAGAGCTCTCGAAATCTCTGCAGGAATTTACCCCTACTAAGCCATCTCACGTCAGTGTGTAGCAGGAGCTCAGAGTGGTCGCAGTCTGCCTTTTCCAGATGCGCACGAACAGCCGTCTTTGAAGTGATCTAGCACGTATAGAACAGGCGACCTTTGTTGCCACATCCACGATCTCTTTCATGTTTAGCATTTTTGCGCATAAGGCTTGTTGGTGTATTATGCAGTGGTAGTTAAGGAAGTCAGGGAAAGCATCGTCTTCCCTGCACTTGGCAATGAATCCATTTGCGCTGCCAACCATTGCCGGCGCACCGTCCGTGGTGACTGATATCAATTTGCACACTGGGAGCTGGGTTTTGTCAGTGAAGTCTTTAAAAGACTGAAAAATGTCCTCTCCCCGCGTGTCTTCTTTCATGGGCAGTATTGCTAACAACTCTTCTTTTGAAGTCATATCTGTAAACAACATCCGAATAAAAACGCACAACTGGGCTGAATCACTTCCGTCCGTAGACTCGTCCGATTGCAGTGAGAAACACGCGCCATCTGTGATGTCCTTCCAAAGCTGTTGTGTCAAATCCTCGGCCATGACTTCACAGCGCCGTGTAACTGTACTTATTGATAACTGGAGAGCTTTGATTGAAGATAATATTTCGGTTTTGTTTTTAAAGTCCCGAAACAACGAGTCAGCTGCGTCTACGAATGCCTCTTTATCATCTCTCCGTCTTGGAATGACTTCTTGTGTTTAATGATGGAGTGACTCACCCGGAACGATGCTTCGGTGGCTGCCTTAGCATTTGAAGTTAGTCGTGAGAAAAATAGCTGCGTTTACATGGACAACAATAATCCACTCTTAACCAGATTAAGACCATACTTTGATTAAGAAACTACCATGTAAACAGCAATTTTTACTTACCTAAATCTAATTAAGGCCATACTCGAACTAAGCTCTAATCGAATTAAGACAGGTGGAGTACTGCTGTTTTAGTTGCATTACGGACGAGTATTACAGACATGTAAACACCTTAATCACATTATGAACGTCGTGTGAGAGTTTGCACCGCATTTTGCGACAGGACACGATAACACACGGCAGTTTTACGTTTTACGGCGAACAAGAGAGTTCGGCCGCGTCCCAAACCGCATACTTTCCTACTATGGGCCTGTAGAGAGGAAAAATACATGTATCTCGGCTACTACATAGACGGTAAGTACGCGGTTTGCGACGCAGCCCTCGGCTTCAAGCAGTTGTCTATTAGCAGGTATAGCATGACAAATAATTAACTGCACTTAATGCGTTCGTAAATAAATAAATAAATAAATAAATAAATAAACACCCAAAACTGCATACGGTACCATAACGAAGACGAACTGTATGTTGACACGTGAAATTCTGGAGGGACGTCGGACGGCGTGGCGCGGTGACGTAATGACGTTAATGTAATTATGTTCTATAACATGTAAAACGGGAACATGACAGGAGATTTCTAAAAGCGATTCACGTAAACACCTTAATCACATTATTATCTTACTCAGAGTAAGGTCGATAATTAGATTACTGCTGTCCATGTAAAAGTAGTCAGTATCGTAGTTTTTATGAACAGTCCTAAAGTGCCGCTCCACATTTCCCTTTTTCGGAATAGCAATGGTAGCTTGGCAGATCAGACAAACTCACTTCGAATATAACATCGTGAAAAAAAAATCATCCTCCCATTCCGCATGGAAGTGATAAGTCTTCAGTTTCTTGCTTGATCCCTACCTCACTCATTTTGTACCCTTTCTTCAGTAGGAATAAATTGGAAAGTTAACTCAGTGATTTCGCTGCATAGCCTTTAGCACCGGCGCGTTTGATCGCACACGCATGGTGAGAGAAAAGACGAGATCTCAGACTGGCTGCCCTCTACATCATCGCTAACATCTATTTTTGTTTGAATGGCGATCTACCAGCACTTCCTTTGCGATCGACCGGACGTATTGGGCACCCCTGATAAATAAAGATAAGTTAAAGGGGAAAAAACACGTTCTGGCATGTGGGCTACATCTCGGATTAATGAGACTTGAAGAGATGTTTGCTGTGGCCTGAAAGTTTCCACGTCGCGAATCTCACCCTTTTATTTATTACAGTATTTGGTGAAATGAACTTGACTGGTTTATATCTGTGTGAAGCTGCTTCATTCACAATAATATTATATTCTCCTTTTCTTATTTCATTATTCATTACAAGTCATCTGGACCTCCCATAGAAGTTTGTATGACGGAAGACAAGACAGCACTCACACTCCGCCCATCTAGTTAACTTCACATCATCTCCCCACACACGCAGTAGTTTAGTCATTGTCTAGACTGCACACGTGGGTCTGCGCTACAGCTCCATTTCACACACACACACAGGTTTTTATCACATATTACTTCTCCCTGCTAATCCACATCCCCAATAATCACACTACACACACCAGATAAATTTAAAACAGAACATCTTTATTTACGTATCTGTATATTTGTATAGTCTGTCTTTCTTTGTGCTGTAGATTGTCCGCATCCGTCTTCCGGGTCCAGTCCGCCGAGACTACAGCAAGAGGGAGGAGATAAACTCCGGTCGTATTTCTGCACCAGTGTTTATGTGTCTGGGGGAAAAGGGAGACTTTTATTGAAATGAACATGAGGAAGGTGGTTAATATGTGTGTATGTTCATATTATATGTTTATATGTATATGTTTATGATGATGTATACTTATCTTTATGTGTGAGGTTTTTGTATTCATACGTACCTGATATTTATTCTTTATAATGGTTCATGCCGAATGGGCGGGGCTTCCGCTTTATAAGTGGGCCGCTACCATACACGCGGGGGCTGATGGAAAGTCCGATTCATTTCCGCGAACCGGTTCTTTCGGACGGTTTGTTTCAATGAACCGGTTCATCGGTTCCTTTAACGTCATCAAGCAATGGCGTAGTGCATGTGTCAGTGTCATGTTGTATCAATGAAACCTTCAAATAAAGTCATGTGTGTGAACGCATATTGCTGATTATTGCCTTTTATTCACTTAAGTTAATGGTGTTTGTGGTCACAGTTTAATTTGCTGATCCTTCTTGTCGGATTTGACTGACCAATATTGAGTAGGCCACATTTTGGACAAGTTTCCTCCATTAAAGTTTTGCACTTACAGCACACATAACATACACTGATGTACAAACACATGTTCTACGTGTCTAAAGTATAAGGAAAGAATAAACTAGTCTTATAAACTCCATGCTTTAGCTTAACAACTTAAAATATAATCTGCATACACAATAAGCTATAGTAAAATTTATTTATATCTCTTGATAGAAAGGATTTTCCATATTTTAATAAGAATGTATTCAATAAAACTAGTCATAAGCATATTTCCAATATGTTTTGTTTGTTATAAAAGAAACTTACATTTCACATCAGGCTCGTTCAAGTCATGTGCATAGTGTCAGCAAATCACTCGTCTGAATCCTCGGTAATCCTCGGCAAACCTCGACAGTTAGTTGAACCGGCTGATACGGTTCTTTTTGAGTCGGACATGCTGTGGAGCGTGCTACTACAGTTGTGCATCTTGCGTCATCAACCCGGAATTAAAGTTAGATTCAGTTTGATTTTGTGAACCAGCTTAACTGATTACTTCTGGAGAATCAGCTCAAAAGAACAATTCATTCAAGAACTGGCCATCACTACATGCAGGGGTTAGTTTGCTGGTTCGTGTGGAGTTAGATGTGAGAGTAGTGTTGTCAAAACTATTAATATTGTGAACTTTTTTGAAAAAGCAATCCAGTCTAATTATAAAATTATCAAATTATAGTCAAGATATATTTTGTCAATATTAATTTATTTTCACCATCAAGTAAATATTTTCTTCATTTAGCCTGAGAATGTGAAATGATGGATCAGCAGTGCAAAAACAGTTTAGCACCTCCTGTCTCTTTCTCACTGTTTAACTCACACTGCTGAGAAAAGCAAAAGACAACAACTGCTTTAAAGCCCAGTGATGAACAGAGTGGGAAATGTTCACTCAGTCTGACAGTCACAGACAATTCAACATAATGGCAGTATGTAAAACTGAACTCTAAAGATAAATTGAACTTTGACCAGTGTGTAAAATGTTTCCATAGCATCAAAAAATGAGAAGCTAAATATAGATAATTTGTGGTTCAGTGACACATTTTAAGTTTTGTCTCAGCTAATGTTAACACTGTCTATTATAACCGATTCATACAATTGGCATTAAATGAGCTAGCTAATCCATCCCATCCCCTACCAAAACAGTGGCCTTCAATAACCCGACACATGTGGACACTGCCTTTGGCAACTTTTGCAAGTGTAGGCACTGTGTATTATGATAAGTATAGTCGTACAGTTGCAATCAAAATTACTCAACCCTCATTGCAAATCAGGTTTATTGTCAAAATGTACAGACTTTCAGCTGTTTGCAATGAACACATCAAACAAAAGCAATTGAAACAGTTCAACACAACGAATGCTTCAAGTGGTTTCCCCAAATTCAACTGAAAATGCAACTTATAATGACTTCTCCAGTCTAAAAATTATTCAACCCCTTCATGGCATTTTTAGTACTTAGTAGAGCACGCTTTTGCTGTTATGACCTGCTGAGAACGAGATGCAGAGCTTCTGCCAGCGGTCCTGAGGAATCTCAGCCCATTCCTCATGAGAAGTGGCCTCTAGTTCAGTAATGTTCTTGGATTTATAATATATATCAATTCTGCACGGAAGGATCTGTTATTCACAGTTTAGTAAATCCGACTACGCCATCCTGGGGGAGAACCAGGGAAATACTCCCAAATAAGTTTTACCGATTGAAGGCAAAGAACATGAGAGTGAGACATGAGTATCAATAAAAGTTACATTTTATTATCACACTTAAGCATCATTAAAACTTATAAATATAAAGTCGCTCTCCCATGTAGCACAATAAGAATTTTAAAACTAAGCAATTCTCCAGGCCCAGGCTTGGTGGGAACAAGGCAGGCCAGTTACTTCCTGGGAGGTCATCCAAACCCACCTTAATTAAAACCAAATCATTAAACACTACCTACACCATAAGGAAGTTGTTGAGCTGGTACACTGAGCACGCTGTGAAGCACACACCACCGAATGAAGGCAGCTAGCTTCCCCTGTCCACCAAGACTCACTGCTTCCTGGAGAGAAAGAAAAACACCAATTAACCCAGAATTGCACAATACACTAAACAATAAGCAAAGAAAGAAAAACTAAAATATTACAGACACTGTGATGTGGTGGCTAGAACACTCAGACCCACTGACACCACCACATGAAATAGAGGAAGTTAAACAGCTCCTGAACAGAACCAGAATTATTGTTAACACTAAATAAAACGAAAAGTATAGCCACTATAGTATGGAGACAATAGGACAAAGCCACAACATACACCCCATCAATAGTGTCACAGGTAGCGTCTTCAGCTAGGGATTTGTCTTAGAGGAGGTTTAGATGCTCAACTCCCCACTCTCAGCTCAACACAAATATCAGAGAGTCAAACTAAATCTACCAAGTCCCAATGTGAAAAAGGGAGAGGTGCGCTTACTATTGGGTTGAACAAACACCAGACACGAAGTTGTATGATTACGCACGCGCGGCTAATGTTACTATCACTGAACGCACGCGCCACCAGCGCCGCTCCAAAACTATAAATAAACAAATTAGCCTTGAAATGTTCACCTCATTACACCCTGAGCAAAGCCTCAACGTACCTGAACTGAACCGGGAACTGAAACTGAACCGGAAATGCCAGGGAGCGAGGAACTCTGAATCACCAATACACATATGCTCCTGCCAAAATAAAGGTCCTTAAATAATAGGGTAGCTCCGACCTTATTGATCTGCCAAAGCCATACCCCGAGCAGGGTCAATAGGGTAGTTCACTTATCCTGCCACACACACACACACACACACACACACACACACACACTCTCTCTCTCTCTCTCTCTCTGTCATTAATTTTGGGAAGACACTGTCAGTATCTGTCTATGCAAGCTCTCTGGAACTGCCTGTGCAGTAACTTTGTGCAGCATTATGGAGGTCACCCCATCTGTGCTATATCTCATGGAGGTCACCCCATCTGTGCTAGATAGTGTGGTGTCTTAATGCACACCACCTTCTAACCAATCAGAATCCAGTATTGAGACTGACCATGGTGTAATACATTATTATGAACTTTGTATTCTGCTTACATGTGACTGCTCCAGAAGATATATTGTTGTATAATAATGAAATGTATTGCATTTATTGTTTTATTATAGACTATGTCTTTACTGAGAGACTGTGAGGTACAGCTTTTAACTTCTTTGCATGTAAACCATTATTATCAGCAGTGGAGTGTCATCATATACTACATTCACAGTACACTATAGACTGTATGTACAGTATCTGTTCTTATTCCACTCTTAATTAACAGGGACACCACTTCAGCTTGGAGGGACGGACTGTGGGATATTCATGTTGATGGTAAGTGGTCATATAATTGCTATGCCATTGCCACTGTGTGTGCTAAACACTGCATTTGTTAATATAACATCAGAGTTTTGATTTTGTATTTCAGTACGCCCTGTATGTGACCCTTGCAAAGCCCTTTGATTTTTCAGCTGTGAGTTTTTATCAATTTATGGTTATTTTTTTCAGCAAAAAAGACCGTAAACACAACTAAAATTTTATGATTAAGATTTTCAATTGTCATCGTTTATCATTCTGACATGCCTGTAATCAGGAGGTGGCGGTGCCATCAGTTACTACAGGCATTTCCTCTGGCAAGGTATGATACTCATAACTATAGTTTGGATGAAGATGTCCATTATGTGCATTCCCAGTATGCAGGTCATTTGTAATAAATAATAAATAATGTACACTGGAATTCTTTTTTACTGTTTTGTCACTTTTTCTTCAAAGTCAAGTCCAACAGTCAGTCACCAAACAAACAATCTTACTGGAGCTAAACATCATGGAGGTCACCCCATCTGTGCCAGACCTCATGGAGGTCACCCCAACACAGAGAATCCATGTATATACAGGGAATGTTTATGTATTGTTTGACTATTGTTTGTTTATGTAATTACCTTTCTTGTTTCATAAAAGTGTTTGAGCAGCACTTGACTAATTACATGATTATTGAAATGTCTTATCTTTTTGTACAAAGGACTCGGCGGTGATGAAACAGACTCTGCTTGCCTGTGAGTGGGTTGAGGAGAACAGACTCCACTTTGCTGGGAAAGTTCACTTACCACGGATCATGAGGATGAACGAGGATGATGCCTTGTTGGCCATCACAATGCAGGACCTGTTTATCAACGCTATTTTTTATGAAAGTGAAATGGACGAAGAGAAAATCCAGGATCCCTTCCTTTTCACCTTCGAGAGATTAGAGGACATGGAGTTTTTCATGCAGGAAATATACGATAAAAGAAATATTCATGTGTCTTGCCTGCACAACCCTCACTGCTAACAAGCTAATTAGTGGGGTAGATCTGTGAAAATATTGTTTTTACGTGGTTTTAGGTTTTGTAAAATGTTTTTTTTTTTTTAACCCATTAAAGTTTTGTAGGGAAAAAATGTGTTCTTGAAATCTAATATACTAAAATTTTATTTTGTATCTTTTATCATATTATATTTTTTTTTCCTAGAGTGAAGATTGATTTTTATATTAGATGTACATTTTGTTAATGAAGGTGAATAGAAATAAAATAAATTCAGCAACACTTGAGGGCAGTGGAGTATAGGACTAATAAATTGTAAATTAAGTAACACTCCCAGTCTACTACCAAATGTTCATGGAGTTGGTTGCCTTTCTACCAGTCTCAAAGCACGTGTCCTCTTGTTTTGTTCTTTAGTGTGACACGTGGCTAGGTTCAGACTACAAGACAAGTTGCTTATTACCATTTGATGAAGACAATCACATGTGGACTGAGTCCATTCAAAATTATATTCACATATTTCCATCTAAATTATATTCACAATGATACTCTTGTTGTACATGCATTCATTTTTCTTTCATGAGGGGGAGACCCGAAGTGTACATTTAAAAGCAACAAAAGAGATGACAAGCAGATAGGTCATCATTTTATTTATTTATTTTTTTTATCACACCTGCAAGGGTAACTCAGTTCCCATGTTTAAAAGCAAAGAGCATATTAGGAGCACACTTTATTACATTAATGAATCACATATGACTTAGGAAATTCACAAATAGCCTACATAACCTTAATACAGTGGGGAAAAAGAAAGTAGTCTAGTCATGCAGTTTGTCACAGAAACAGTGCAGAAAATTCAATTCATGAAATCATGAAAAATGTTAGAGATAAGGCAATATTAGCTATGCCAGCATCTCCAGTTCCATGCAAGTCTCATGGTTACTTTGACCTAACCTTCGTGCATTATCAATCAACATTTTTTCCCCATTAGGTAAGTTTGATCTAATGAAGGGCTTGCATTGACGTTAACAACCAGTAGATGGCGAAATGAGCCATAGAAGTGGAACTAGACTAGATCCATAAATTACTAGACTAGATCAATAGAGGTGGAGCTAGACGTCCAGCTCCATCTATTTGGCTCTGCAGTGAGCAGTAGTGATGGGAAGTTCGGACCATTTTACTGACTCGGGTCTTTGAATCTCCTTCAGCAAAATGAACAAATCTTTTTTCAAGTCATTTCTTTCATTTCAGCAGAATATAATTAAAATATTACATGTTAAATTCACCAACACATCTAGTACTTGCACAAACGTTGATCACATTTGGAATAAAATATAAAAATAGGCTATTGCAGCCAAGGCCAAATTATGAGAAACAGAAATGATTAATTAATAGCTTATCATTAGGTCTTCAGGCTATACAGTCTGTTAGTTCACCTCACCTCCCGATCCGAGTCGTTCTTTCTTTTGTCACGTCGCATTTCTCACGTCTGTTCCCTGGAAACAGAAATGATTAATTCAGCTCTCGAGTCTTCGGGTCAGAGTCGTTCGTTCATCACGTCACAGCTCCATGGGCTAAATGCAGTGTTCTCTGTTGCACTGGGAGCTGCTGTTATATAAAAGCTAGATGATGAAAAATAATGTAAAAACCTGAGACTCAGACAGACGCTTCAGCTTCTATCACTCTGTACGGTCTGTTGTCCTCGTCAGGGTCAGCTGTAAAATACACAATCATGAATACTTCAAATCAGCCTCTTATTAAATGTCAGGGTTTAATTTTATGGCTAATGAAGAACACTGTGAGTTCTTACTTCGAGCTCTGTAACACTTCACTGCCAGAATGATGGTCACCAGCACATACGGAGAGGCCGCTACTGCACTGCTGAGGAGCTTCAGTACCGACAGTGGAGCTTTTCTATCTGATAGAACTGCAGGGAAAAATACCATGGATAATAAAATAATTATATAATCATCATAATAATAGATTATAATTAGTCAAATATAAAGCATACATTTACAGATCATATATTTAAGTTTCATGTGAAGATATGAGTCTGAAAAGTTGTCTGTAACTTAATGTTTCTTTAACCACATACATTTAACTGAACATTAGGACAGTTATATTTGCTCTTTCCTACTGATAATGTAGAAGAAATAAAATAAACATCTAAATAAACACAAAATAAAAATCAGACTGGGTTTTGGACAGTGCTGTATTGTTTAGCATGAACTGATAGGCTAGTTGATGTCATTATTAACACCCAAAGTGAAACATCCTTCAATAGAAAATATTTGAACCAGTGGAATACATTTTATTATTTCATTTAACACTTAATGCAGTAATAATAAAAGAATAGACATATTGCCATTAGTATTATTTATTATTGAATAAACCTGGGACATTTTCATGTTCAGCATTTTGCAGCACATTGAGTCAGCAAATAAATAAAAATCACATCTTTAGTCTTCATCGACTGCATTTCACATCATCATCTCAAAGTCCAACATCTTTACTGCATATCACACTTTGTATGCATATTGTGCAGCTCTAATCTACACCAGTACTGAGTGCTGAGGTGAACCTGAGGTTAATGAGTACTGAAGAGATGATCACACTCACCTGATACAGTCAGTGTAACAGCATCACTGGTGTGTGAGGAGTGTGAGCCTCCTCTCTCTCTTCCTCTACAGGTGTATTTACCTGCATGAGATGTTTCAGCACTACTGATTCTGTACTCCTGTTCACTACTGACACCAGAGCCATCTTTATTCCAGCTGTAGATCCAGTCAGAGTCCTCTTCATCCTGTATGTCACATCTGAGAGTGACAGTCTCTCCTCTGTACACCTGTTCATCAGGATTTATGGACACCACAGGTTTTGGGAGCGCTGTACAAAGATAATAAAATATTTCCTGAAATAATTAGTATGCTTTTGATTGATTGGTTTTCATGAGTGTATAGAGTTTAGAAGATTTTGGAAAAGAATGTAACATTACACATGTAAATGTTTTGGACAAGTTATAACCACTTGCACCAAAAAGTCCAATGTCTTCTACAGATCCTGATTATAATTATTTGGTGTTGTGTTAGATGTATTTATAGTAAAGTATTATTCAGATTTGTTTAATAAAATGAACAGGTGATTGATATTTTTAATATAAATGATTGTTGTTGTTTTTTTAATCCATTTAATTGCCATCACATTTTATTCTGTATAATTCCATGTTTTGGTCATTGATAAGGAAGCAGAGTGGAGCAAAAGAAAAAAAATCCTACAATTACTCGAGATCCTGATGTGATCTGGCTCAAGGTCTCTTATGTATGATTTCCAAAGTGATTAGTCAGCACTTATAGAGACAAAGCAGGTGATTTATTTACAGCTTTAAGGCCTCTGGTATCAGACTCAGTACTCAGAGAGTGGACTGATACACACAAAGACACACACACACTCTCTCATTGAAATATTTGCACATTCTTGCATTTTTTGCTGCTACTGTATAAATAAAAAAATATATAGTATCTAATTTTTATCACTATATACACTGTATATACACTTTACCTGGCTGCTACCACTATAACTGCTATGTCCGTGTTTGGAATAAGCTAATCTGCTGAATACTAAGTCATAGCATGTTATGTTTACATTTAAAGAATTTTTACATTATATTGTTACTCCTTGGCATCTATCTTTTGCACTACCTGTTATATCAGAAACTTTCACACTAAAACTGGGTACTGTTCGGCTGTACTGTACTGTCCTGTGTTGTTAGCACACGTCTGCACGTGCACTTTATGTAGAATGTTTGTAGATCTTATTTAGTTCTGTGTCGTCTCATGTGGTTAGTGTGGTGTTTTATGTAGAACCATGGTCCTAGAGGAACGTTGTTTCGTTTCACTGTGTACTGTACCAGCTGTATCTGACTGAAATGATAATAAAGCTACTTGAACATGCTGTACATTCTTTCTATATTGATCATACTTTAATATTCTGTAGTGAGTGTTTCAGCACTAATGTCTGTGTTTCAGTTACAGTTATAAACACCATTATGAGTCTGATTAACATGAGTGCTGTGTAATTATAATTTCCATCTTTCTCCTACCATGAGATTTATTATCCCTACATAACACTGATATCTGATCGTCTGTGTCTCTTATAACAGAGATTCTCTTCCTGATGAACACACAGTCAGCAGTACTTTAATTTAACTTTTGCTCTCATTGCTCATGAATGACAGGCTTTATAAATATCTAAAATATAATAAGAAATAACTTAAAACATGCAGTGAAAGAGTAGAAACCATGACGTACCTCTAACTGTAACTGTAACTGGATCACTGAGCTCTGAGTCGTAGTTTCCTCTGCGTGCTTTACACTGATACACTGTTTCTCCTGCATTAGAGACTGTATCATGGAGTGTGTCGGTGTCTTCAGCTACTTGGACTCGATCTTTGTACCAGAGAAAAGTCCATCCATTAGACAGCAGATTACAGTTCAGAGTAACTCTGTCTCCAGTGTAGACGGAGCTCTGAGGACTCACTCTCACAGTCGGTTTGGGTTTTTCTGTTGATATGAAATGATGATGATATTAAAGTTTGCCTCTTTACATTATAAGCAATAGTTTTATCACTTTAATCATATGATTTATGTCTATGGCTGTGGCTCAGGTGGTAACACACCGAAGTTTAATAGAACTGGTTTAAACACTGCTGGAAAAGTCAAAAAGCAAACAGACACTGTCAATGTAAATAACTTAAATTCTGCATGACAATGTGCAAACAATCTTCTCCACCTTAATACAAATCCAACATGTACACAACATAGGCAATAAAATATGTATAAATCACCTTGAGCTTGTCCGACTCGGATAAGTCAAATAAGCACTAAAAAGGGAAGAGGAACAGAGAATATGATGTAACGCTGACTTGATTCTTTTCTTTAAGAAGACAAATGAGAACAATGTCATATACTGCAAAAAATCTATATTTAGTTTCACTTCAGCTATAAGAAATGCAATATATCGACCTGTTTCAATAATGAATGGAGTTTAGAAAAAGTTATTTTCACTCAGGTCACTATGCTGCTCATTACTGTCTCATGTTTAATCTGATCCACATCTGATAATCTGAAGCTGGATTACACACTTCCTTCTCTGTGTCTCACATGAGAAAGGCGCTCCTCTGCACTAAAGCTATGGTGTAATACATACAGCCTGCAGGATGATGTCATATGAGGAAAAACCTGAGCTCAGTAGCACATACAGGCTAATGAACACACACAGTTTAGGATGATCAGTGTAAATTGTTATTTTGTCTTCTGGGAAACTTGTAAGTATCTTATTTAGCGTCTGAAGGGCAGTACTAAATGGAAAAAATAAGATCTTTAAACAAAAACAACAACTTACAGTGATCATCCTGTTCAAAAGTTTACACCCCCTGAATCTTAATGTATCGTGTTGCCTTCTTGAGCATCAGTGAATGTTTTGCACCTTATGTAATAGTCGTGTACGAGTCCCTCAGTTGTCCTCTGTGTGAAAAGTCAGATCTGAACATCATATAGCCTGTGTTGGAAAGGACTAAAATATACAGAAAATGCTAGAAAAGCAAAGAATGTGCAGGACCTGGAGGATTTTTCTGAAGAACAGGGGGCAGTTTAACTGCTCAGGACAAACAAGGGACTCGTGAACAACTCTCACAAAACAAACACAGTCGTGGATCATCCAGGTAACGACACAGTATTAAGAATCAAGGGTGTGTAAACTTTTGAACAGGGCAATTTTTCTAAACTCAGCTATTATCTTGTGGACTATATGTAAACATATGTTATGTGAAACAGCTTATTCAGGACAGGACTAAATAAACAACAACATGGGACTTTTATGATCAATCTTATTTTGTTAAAAGTATTAAGATATTGCAGATTCAGCCAGGGGTATGTAAACTTCTGACCGCAACTGTATGTTCTCTATATGTCTTTTCTTTACAAAATAAATATATTTGTTTATCTTATTTTGTTATTTGTTAATAAATATTCATATTGTATTGTGTTCATATTGTATTTTTTAATTGTTTATAAAAGTCCTTGATGTTTTTAAGTGTTTGAATTTTTGTGTGCATGAGTTGGTAGCTGTGTTTGTGTGAGAATTTGTTTTTGCCTTTAAATATACTGTAAATATATTTACTTGTTATTATGTTGTTTTTAAAAGTGTGTTGTTAATAAATGTTCATATTGTAGTGTATTTGTTAATGTTTAATAAAAGCCCTTAATCTTATTAAATGGTTGAATCTGAGTTTCCCTACTAAAATGAAGTACATTTAGCAGTTTCTGGGCCACATCTGGCCCAGTGACCAAGCCGACTCTCAGCCAGATCTGTCTTACAGTGTCTGGGGCAGACCCGGGCCAAATAAAACAATATAATTCACTTTACGGTGTCTGGGCCGGATCTGGGCCTGAGGAAATTGTGTGTGTCGGTTTGCAGTGTGTGGGCCGGATCTGGGCTGGAGGAAATTGTGTGTGTCGGTTTGCAGTGTGTGGGCCTGAGGAAATTGTGTGTGTTGGTTTGCAGTGTGTGGGCCGGATCTGGGCCTGAGGAAATTGTGTGTGTCGGTTTGCAGTGTGTGGGCCGGATCTGGGCCTGAGGAAATTGTGTGTGTCGGTTTGCAGTGTGTGGGCCAGTTTTGGGCCGGGGACCCAGGCGTATACTGGACTAGAACTAAAGCAAGTATGTAGCCAACAAGTGGGCCAGACAAATTTTGCTATCTGGGTGAGAGACGGAGATTTAACAATGTCATGGATAAGGAGACGCGCCCTTCGTCCCTATTCGTCCCAATGTGAATGTTTTTAGAATGTAAGACGAATGTAATGCAAGATGTTTTACATGTAAAATAGTCCACGTTATTACAGCCTAGTTCTCTGTTCAAAGTAGTTATAGTGTTCAGAAACATTTCATATTATTCATGTTCAATACCTGTCCATTATATACTTTTATAAAAGTCATAAAAGTTTTTTTTTAAAACCATGAAAGTTATGAAAAGTAATAAAAAAGTACAAAAACACAAAAGCAAAAAAATTATTTCTATTTATTGATCTATCTATCTATCTATCAAAAACAGATTATATATATATATATATATATATATATATATATATATATATATATATATATATATATATATATATATATATATATATATATATAATAGATCATCATTATACATGGTCCCCTCTAATATGGAGGGGGGATGGGGGGCATGCAATAGATATTGAATCTAATGTAGCAGGTACTGAATCTAATGCAGTAGAGCTGTCACAGTATGCCTTTTCAGATGCAGCTGCAGTTCTTACCACACACATACGCTCACGCACAACATATCAACACTATCTTTTATTTATTTATTTAAAAGTAACAAAATAACACTTTGATCATATATTCTTCCTTTCATACCTTATAAGAAACAGAAAATGTTCATCCATGATAAAAGCCCACAAAAATATCACGAACGAAAATCTGATTCATGCTCAGAAAAAACTCCACGTCACCTCAGACACTCTACAACCCCAAATAACACACAAATCCTGAAGATGGCAGATTTTAGATTCTACACATATGCACTAAAATGGACCAAAAGGTCACTGCAGTCTGTAGCGTAATGACACATTGGATTTTATCCACTAGGTACTGCATGTTGTAACACGCATGCGCCAACGGCAGACACAGATCATTAATACTGCAGACACAGTACGTCACTGTTATCCATCTATGGTTAGGGTTGGGGTTAGAGTTAAACTTAGAACATCCAGTACATAGTATATCTAATCTAATGTCATTACACTACAGGATGCAGTGAGGACACACCCAATTAACAGCAATGCACATAAACTATGCTGAAAATAAAAAATATTTAGTCCCCTGTGACACCATTGGAACAGCAGGCCAAGTTATTGTTATTGCTGCAGACTGAAGACATTTGGGTTTGAGATCAAAAGATGAAAAGGAGAAGAGAGGTTAGAATTTCAGCTTCTCTTTCCTGGTATTTATATGTAGACGTGTTAAACGACATAGAATATAGCACATTTCTTTCAGACCACCCAATTGGTAGATACTAGGAAATAAAAACTGAAATCCTAAACTCTTGTCTCATATCCATCTTTTGATCGCAAACTCAAATGTCTTTGGTGTACAGAAGAAACAAATGAATAGGCCTTGCCGTTCCAATAGTTTCAGAGGGGACTGTACTGTACACTCCCACTGATATCATTATTAATGCAACTAATTAATACTATTCTATATATAAATGTAACCTTTACCTTAACCTCAGTAACCAAATAAAAAAAAAAGTTCTCACATGGGCTCAACTCAAATGAACTAACTCACACAACTGATATGGATGTACACTGATCCAACAATCATATCAGAGACTCTTACGAAAATGTTCTAATCACATATTAACCTCATCACACAGATCATTAGACTTCATCTGAACATATTGTTTTAAACCACCACTCACTCTAATGAAGACACAAAGAAAACATTTACTCACAGATCATCACACGGAGTGGACGGAGCTCCATCCTGTCACACTGAGGAAGGACTGACTGATCAGTAGTCTGTGTTAAAGCCACTACACTTCCTGTGTTCAAGCCACTACACTTCCTGTGTTCTTACACACAGAGAGAAAGAGAGAAAGACTTCCGTTCTGGTCAAAGTTGATCTGCTCTTTTCAGGTGAACCCAGAAATTATAACAACAATTTGCAGAACATAACTTTATTCAACTCCTGAACTTGTACAGTTCCTCTGCTTCTTCACTCAGGTTCATGATTGATCTCAACAAGAGATCCAGTGGACCTTTCTGGAAATATTTTTATCTCATTTGATTGAGTAAGCAAGCTAACTCTTTTAAAAGAATGAGGTCTTTCCTAAATCAAGAAATTTTTCTATTCTGTCAGATTTACTTCAGGTTTTGGGTTTGATGCATTCCATAAAGATCAGAAAAGTTCACTGGACATGATGTCAGAACCTCCTCTGAAGCTGGGAGGCAGGGCTTCTGCTAGTCACAAAATGGGGTTCTTAAATGTACAACCTAGATGTGATTAGTGAAAGGGATTCTAAGACTTTTTTCCAAGACAGATTTTTCCAATAAATCTGCACGTATTTTCATCCATTTTATTTGTATATAATAATAATAATAATAATAATAATAATAATAATAATAATAATAATGATGATAATAATAATTCCTTAGATCAATACAGCGCTTTTCTAGGCACTCAAAGCACTTTACATTGAACGGGCGGGTGGGGTTGGGGGGTCTTCTCAACCACCACCAGTGTGTATGATGTGACAGAACACCCACTACACACCATCCATTGGTGGAGAGGAGAGGAGAGTGATGTAGCTAATTCAGAGATGGAGATTATTAGGGTGTCATGATAGATAAGGGCCAATGAGGGAATTTCACCGGGACACCAGGGTTACACCCCTACTCCTTACAAGAAGTGTCCTGGGATTTTTAATGACCGTAGTGAACCAGGACCTTGAGCTCACTGAGTGCTGTTAGTGTTTACCACAGAAACTAGAGTGAGAACATGCAGGTGTGGCGGTTTTAATTTTGGCATTACTGAGAATGTGAATGACAGCATTTCCTCACCTCTCACACAGCTCAACTAGAACAGAAACCAAACCACAAATGTTTCATGTCTTAACTGCAAATCATTTAAAATGTGTAATCATTAAAATCATTTAAAATCACATATCTTGTTTATCACATATCATGGATAAACAATTGCAGACAAAACCCAGGTTTATATAAAAATATCTTTGTTAAATATAGGTGTGCACCAATTATTGGCACCCTTTAAGTTGATACTTTGTGCTACCTCCTTTGACAAGATAACAGACAAGAGTCTTCTCTTATAATGCCTGATGAGGTTGGAGAATACATGGCAAGGGATCTGAGACCGTTCCTCCATACAGAATCTCTCCAGATCCTTCAAACGCTGGCGGACTCTCCTCTTCAGTTCACCCCACAGGTTTTTTTTTTTATTATTTTTTTATTATTTTTTTTTTATGTATGTTTTGGATCATTGTCTTGCTGTAAGATCCAAACACAGCCCATTTGAAGCTTTCTGGCAGAGGCAGTCAGGTTTTCATTCAATGTTTCTTGATATTTGATAGAGTCCATTATGCCATGTATCCTAACTAAATGTCCAGGTTCTCTGTCAGAAAAACAGCCCCAAAACATTAAAGAGCCACCACCATATTTAACCGTGGGCATGAGGTACTTTTCCATAAGTCTAGCTCTCGGTGTGCGCCAAAACCACCTCTGGTGTTTATTACCAAAAAGCTCTATTTTGGTTTCATCTGACCATAGAACCCGATCCCATTTGAAGTTCCAGTCGTGTCTGGAAAACTGAAGACGCTTGAGTTTGTTTTTTGATGAGAGTAGAGGCTTTTTTCTTGAAACCCTTCCAAACAACCTGTGGTGATGTAGGTGACTTCGGATTGTAGTTTTGGAGACATTCTGACCCCAAAGACGCAACTAACTTCTGCAATTCTCCAGCTGTAATCCCTCATTATTTCACTTACAAATAAGCAGATAAGAGGTCTAGAATTTATTACAAGTGCATTTGGAATCTTAATATGAAGTCCAAAGGGCTGTCACTGGCAGTGGGGTGAGCCATCATTAGGCTGAAAAATCAAAACAAACCCATTAGAGAGATATACAGAACTGTGGTGGATGACAGAAAAATTCTTTCTCTTGTGAAGAAAAACCCTGTCCAGCAGGTAAGAGTATCTGTCACAGTCAGGACTTTAGCAAGGTGAACATATGGGGTTTACCACAGGGTGTAAACCATAGAGCCTCAAAAGCAGGAAGATCAAATCAGAGTTTGGTAAAACATTTTAAAATGCCCACACATTTCTGGAACAGCTTATAGAGAGATGAGACAAAGATCAACTTGGGAATGTTGGGAAGAGAAGAACATGGAGAAGGAAAGGAACTGCTCATGATCTAAAGCATACATCTTATGGCGTGGATGTGTATGGCTGCCAGTGGAACTGCATCCCTTGTATTTATTGATGTGACTGCTGACAAAAGCACCAGGATGAAGTCTGTGTATAGGCATGTTAAAGTCTTTTAGGGTTAAATTATCTGCTCAGATTCAACCAAATGCCTCAAAACTCATTGTACGGTACTTCACATTGCAGATGGTCAATGTCCTAAAGCATACTTCTCATAGCAACCCAATTTTTTAAAAAAGGCAAACAAGTGGAATATTCTAAAATGGGCAAGTCACCTGACCTGAAACTAATTTAGCATTCATTTCAGTTCATGAAGGCAAAACACCACTAGAATAAGCAGGAAGTGAAGACAGCTGTAATTAAGATCTGGTAGAGCATCATAAAGGAAGAAACCCAGCATCTGGTTATGCCTATGGTTTCCAGACAGTCATAGACAAGTCTGCAAAGGTTTTGCAACCAAGTATGATAATTTATGACAGTTTGTCCAAATACTTTTGGCCACTTAAAATTAGGAGGATTGCATATAGAAGTTAATTCAATGTGGATGTTAATAACCTCAAATTAAAGTTGAGTCTGTACTTTGAGCTCTTTTGTTTATCCACCCATCCCAGGATATACCGCTTATCCTTTTCAGGGTCACAGGGAACCTGGAACCTATCCCATGGAGCATGGGGCACAGGCAGGGCACACCCTGGACATGGTGCCAGTCCATCTAAGGATACACTCACTCTTTCACTCACACTCACACACACACACACAAACAACTCAGCCTACCATGCATGTCTTTGGACTGGGGGAGGAAACCAGAGTACCCAGAGGAAACCCCTGCAGCACGGGGAGGAAATGCAAACTCTACACACAGGGCCACAGTGGGAATCGAACCCCTGACCCTGTGAGGCAAACATGCTAACCACTAAGCCACAGTGTGCCTCTTTTAGCTATTTCAACTCCAATACTCTGTGCTAGACAGCTAAAATTATTTTGTGAATGTCTATTTGTAGTCAGTGTAGTCATTAACATGTTTGACTGGACACCTGATTGCATTTAAACAAACCTCAATAACAATATATAAGTTGATGTCTGTAGTGTGATTCAATGTAAAAGCTCCTTCTGCTGGTGAGAGACTGAACTGCAGCTGAGGTCCACTCAGTCATATTCTTAAACAACTCAAGAATCATAATTTGCCTGCCTGCTTTTTAAATATTTTTTGGGGGAAATGTTCATTAAAATGTGTTGTTTTCAGATCACTAGTGCATCCCAAAGTACAGCTGCTGTTGCAACGTGAGAAATTAAAAGACCTTGCACAGAAAAGAGTCAGCTCCTCCAACGTCTACTCCAATTTCAGATGATTCAGATAACACGGACAACTGACTTGCTTGAAGACACAGAGCAGTGATGAGCAAGGAAGAGAGTGGTAAGTAGTGTTTTAATCTCCTTGTAGCAATGTGGCTCGTTTGTTCATGCTGTACCAACTACACCACCCCGAGAAAATGGGGAAAAGAACCCAAATAAAAGACATGCATGTACATTCCACTTAGAACAGGCAAGGGTTTCCATACAAGAATACAATTTATTTTAAAGTTAAAAAGACTGCCCAAGAATTATTTTAAAAAAGGAGCAGCCAACACAATCAAGCACTGGCTAAATAAAACAGACACAAGAGAAAGTTAACAATAATCATAGGAGGACTGAGGCTTCCTGTATGTAGGGCAGGCTAGTACAACCGCACCAGCTATACAAAAAGGGAAAAGCACCCCATTAATCAGAATCATACCCACAATTCACTGCAATGAACACAACAGTAATAACCCTTAATTAGATAAAGCCTGAAGTGCAGCCAAGAATTTCCCCCAGCCTCAGGAAGCACTCAGCTCCTACAAGGAGAAAACAAAAACACAATTACACTACGTTCAAAGCAGACAAACAAAAGAATAAAACAAAGACAAACATACCGTCATGAAAACAGAAAACCTTGAGCTCAAACTGATTATAGGTAGCAAGTTCACCAAGACTGACCAAAACCACTAGTACCACATAGCAGTATCAACATAACTGAAAGACTGTTACAACACAGTTGAATTAAAGAAAACTGATCTTAATGACAGTAACCAACACAAAAAGAACAGAACAAAATCAAAAGCACAAATAAACAGAGGAAAAAAGGCAAAACAAACTGAAGCAGCAAATTCAAACAAGTGGTCAATCAGCCCCAAAGCAGAATCAAGCAGCAACAAAGCAGCAGAGCAAAACAGCAGCAACGTGGCTCCACGAATGAGGGGGAGGCGCTATACCGATATGACCACATCTCACTCAGCCCGCCTTAACGCATGCAAAACCGAGGACCCTAAGAACAGGTGTTACAACCTCAATTAGGAATGCATGCAATAGAGTTTAGCTCGAGTAATAGAACTAAAAGATTTACCTACCATGATCCGATGACATGATACTCACGATGGAACATCCGAAAATCATAGTTGTGACGGCAACAGCTGGTGCTCCGACCGGAGCTACGTTAAACTACCATGCTACACAGTTGGAAGCCCTGACGGCACGCCACACTGAGAGTAAGCAGCACATCACACTCACACACAGTCTCGATCGCCCGACGTCACACTAAACAAACAAATCTCATGGTAAATGCACAACGCTAGCATCAAAGAGCTAAGCGACAAAGCTAAATCCACATACCTCTGTAGTCCGTAGCAACGAAAGGAAGGGGCGGGTTTTCGACCATGACGCATTCTGAGGGGCCTTAATGACCACTTATATACTATGGTAGGGAGCGAGCCCAAGCTGACTTATTTCCAATTAAAGTGGCTATCGTGAATACACGTCTGTGTAGCTCTCTTCACTGTTAAGTTGTTCACGGGAACTGACCTGGTATTCTACTATTATGTGTTTTCTTAATATTATATCTGTTATTTATCTGACCTTTGCCTGGTCTGAGTCAGGGAAATAAAACAAAGCAAAGCTGGGAAATGACATGATTTCTGTTGAAAATTGAAAAAGTCTTAGAACACAGCAGGAATAATTAGTAGAAAGATATGTGCATTTACACAAATAACTTAATCGTAACAGGCCCCAAATTGTGCTTGTCAAAGTTTATTTGAGGAACAGATCCAAGAACAGTTGAGAATGCATAGATTTTAAGGAAAATATAAAAATGAATGAATGATAGAAAAAAAAAAAAAAACAGATACACATAGACTATAGTATCCACAAAATACAACAAATTTAAAACATAAATTTCAAAATGTACATTTACAAACACAGAGATTTTTATGACATGAATTCTAGCCAGAAGACGGCACTGTTGCAAGATGAGTATAAAAGTAATAAAATGGCCCCATTTATACAGAAAATACATGAAAGCATTTTGTTTGTTTTTGAATGTGTACTTGAATCTTACAGTAGACTTTGTTGCCAGTCTGTGTGATCCAGGATTGATAAAATATTTCCTGATGAAATTTTTCATGCTCTCCGTTTAGCTTCGGCCACATTTTTAACAAATAGACCTCTGTTTGTAATCTGTTTGCTGCAGATGTACAGTATTGCTAGACTTAAAAATATTAATGAGAAACAGTTGATTATTTATACCGCAATACTTGTAGTTATTATTCTTGTATAGTACAACAGTAATGATGCATAAGAATTAATTACTGAATGGGCTTGTTACAGTGCATTATTACATTTGGTGGAGTTTAGGCCTTTTTACTATTCAGCAACCAAAGACATACATGTTTGGCATTTGTTTCTTATGTGGAAGTAATTTTGGATACCTTCAATCTAACCATCTCTGTACTTTTCACAATCTGTGTTGATTAAGTAGAAAACATCAGCAAGCTCACATTTCTGCACTACAAGCTTGAATTTACAATTTAATGTTTAGATAGTTTTTCTTTTGCTCTGCAATGTAGAATTTGGCAGTTAAATGCATAAATGTTCCATCTACAGGAAATGTTATGATATTCATCTTGTTGTGGTTTGTGAAATCTGCATGCATTTATTTAAAGTATTGCTTAATAATACTTAATAAAATGAAACCATAAAGTAATATGATAAAATGATGCATGATCTTTTTAACTGTAGTCTGGAGATTGTGGTTGTACCGTGTGGTGGAAAATACATCAGTGCATCTCTGTATGTGATCTTAAGGACTTTCAGTTCTGTAGGTGTGAACTGCACACAGATGACATGATGAAGCCCCTCACATGAGTGAAAAATACATTTTCAAGAATAAAAGTTCAGTCACATTGACTTATTACTCTTACTATTACTACTAAATCCTTTTGCTTTACAACCAGTCCTAATAGTGGAGCAAGTAATCAATAAAATACACCCTGCTAATACACAGATTCTTAACCCCCCCTGCACGCGCGCACACACACATTTTAAGCCAAAAAAGTGCAAAGAACCTGTACAAGCCAATCTCATGCCGATTTTACTGTCAATGCACACATGATGAACTTCTCTCTTTCTTCTCTCTCAGCTTTGTACTCACTCCTCCAGCACCTGTAAATGAACATTTAGAGCTGTTTTAGATTTTACTTTCTGAAATGGTTAAACTTTGGTGTTTTAAGCCAATAGCAAATATGTTAGGAGCATTTAAAAGGCAATGCACATTTATATTTCAGTATATACAGTAATTCTACAACATAGAACACTAAATAGTGAGGAATTATATGAGGAAAAATTGTCATGTGTAAAATTACACTGCAATACTTGCACTTCTTATAGTGGAATTTCTGCTAACCGCACTGACACTATAGGGCCGAGGAAGAAATTTCATGAAAATGTGATTTTAAACCACTTTCTCTCTTATTTTGAACATTTCTGAGTTTAAGCAACAACAAATGTTACTGGCATATTTTCTAAAATAAATAAATAAATAAATAAATAAATAATTTTTTAAAAAGTGGATTGGCATTACAGTTAACAACTTCCATGTCATCTTGAGCAAGAGACAGGCTTGTTTAACCGACACACTGTAAGCAATTATATGCTCCTCTTTTTCACAGTAGCTACTGATACATCAGCAAAAACTAGTCTTTGTGAATGTATAGTTATAGGGCCAGGTAGTGGTGGGAGATATATACATATACTACAAATAAAACTGTATTACATCCAGTTTCTACTGTGAAAAACTGTGAAGGGAGCTGATTTATTTCTCATAATACATAATATACATTCAACTGTGGGCTCTGGTTGCCTTAGGGTTGTTTATTTTTCTCTTATAGACTGAGGTTTATTTGTTTTCCTAAATTTGTTGAGGGTGTGAACACAGTGAGCTTTAAAATAAAAGATAAACCCCAGGAATTTAAAGTACTAGAGGACTCTCTCACTTTGTTTACTGAGTGTTTGAGCTGTGAGATTAACCAGAATGCACATCTCTATTTTCTACTGCTAAGAGCTACAGTTGACTCACTTCCGCTGTGATTACATCATGACACCCAGCAGCTGGTAAGGCTCGCAGAAACAGGAAGAGAGGACACTGGAGCTGCTTTTTGAAGTAAAGCCTATTTATACATTTACGCACTGCAAAGAAGGAATTTGAAGAAAATAGAAAAAAGCCTTGTTTCTGGGAAATTAGTCTTATTTTTTGTGTAAAAAGAAAAAAATAATCTTGTCAAGAATGTTTTGCATTAGAAAAGTAAGCTCATTTTAAGAAAATAAAAATATCTAACTGTGTTAATAAGATATGCCAGCTAATACGGGGCAAGATTTAACCATTAACAAGCTACAACAAATGGTTTGCATAAAATACCAGCAGAGGAACAACATTATTTTCCTTACTTTAAGACTACTTTTTCAATGAAGCAGCTATGTGTCCTGGGCTGCGTCTGAAATGGCGTATCCTGCTACACAGTAGGTGAAAAGTAGTGCATCAGATGGATAGTACGTCTGAACTCTCAGTAGACGAGAAACAGTAGGCAGGAAATACCCGAATGGCGTACTGCTTCCGGTGAGTTTTTGCAGTATGCAACCGATGGACACTACACTAGTCAAAAATCCCACAATGCAACGGGACTGGTGCGCACAAGCTCAGAAGGGGGGGGTGGGGGGTGGGATAAGGGGTGGAAGACAGTACATGGGCTCTTTAAGTATTAAACCAGGACTTGTTTTATAATACCTCAATAAATTGTTAACTTGTTGAAGGTTTAAACAAGAAAACTGTTGTCACAGCGTTTTAAAGCTTTTTGTTTGATCTCCATCATACGTTAGCTGGCCAAGATAACCAATGAATTTACCTCAGCCTGTTAACCACGCCCACATTACATTACAAATTCAGTTAACATTCCTGATGTATATTTTGCCGTTAGCGCGGTTGCTTTAATCTGGTGATTTTTGTGTTTATGATGACATCGAAGGTCGCATGACAACACCAACATGGCGGATGTAGTATGTCCAGGATTGTATTCATACTACACACACATACTGATTAGTATGTACTGTTTCAATGGTTATGCAGCAAGTACGGTCACAATACAAGACTTCGGACACAGCCCTGGTTATAATAACCTAATTAGCACCCCTATAGAAGTTCTAGTTTTTCAGCACCTAACTGCCAATCTTTTGTTGTTGTCGTGTTCGTGTATTGTCATGTGTCCTACAGCTGCTCTCATAGTCTGCATGTTTTTGCCTGGTGTCCATTGTTACGTTTATGGCTCTTGTTTGCACAGATTTGGTTGTTTGTTTTGCACTTCATTCAATAAAACTCTGCGCTTGCAGCCGCTGCCTTCTACAATCCCTGACACTATGCTGCAGAGTTTTTCCCTGTTTCAATAAAAATGGTAAAAATAACAATGCTTCTGGTCATTTAATTTAAGACAAAATCACTTATTTTATTATGCTATTTGAAAAAACTGTGTCTTATTATAAGCTTTTTTTGTGCTAATTATTAATCTTAGATTAAGGGATAAATTCTTAGTCAGCTCAAGCAAGAGACCAAAATACTCATTAAGTAAGTGTATGTTGAATAACAGTTCTCATTACTTGCGATAAGCACAACTTGCTTAAATTGGGCATTTTTGTCTAGATTTACTATCCAATAGCATTTTTGGTGACTAGATATTTATGCTATTTTCAGGAATTCTTACCAAGTCAGTTTTGCTTACCCCATTGGCAGATTTTCTTTGCTTGATTTTAGTACACTTTAACTAGATTTAAGTGCGTCTTGCTTGTTTCAAGAAAGGCATTTTTTGCACACTGCGAGTGACCTCTGACTGAAATTTGATGCAGCGTACAATTTGCTTTTAAAATTGCTTCAGGTGTAGTACCATTTGATTACACAACACTATTTATCAGACACAACTCCTATTTAACTCCTTGAACAAAACTTGAACTAGGGTTTCTATACAAGATCTCTCCAAGTATTTCTAACTCAATTTGAGACTTGTAAATGGAACAAATTTTGTCTTACCTATGTGTTCTGCTTCAGCTGTGAGTAAACAGTTTCATACTCTACACTGGCCTTCACTAGATGTAAACAAGAAATGCTGAATTAATGTCCACAATCAACTGCAGCCCATCTCAACTGTTAAATAGTCATGAACTAAATGAATTGGTTAATAAATCAGAAAATATTCAAAGTTGATGTATATGCGCACATATATGCATGTAAAGAATTTTACCTTGATTTTTCTTTGTTTTTTTCTGTGGCTTGAGTTCAAGCTCAGTGTAAATCACGTCACTGGGTCCAGCATCATCATCTGCAGTGACAGTGAACAGAACAAAACACACACAGCTACAGCTTTAACCTGAATCTAGCTTTGCTTAAAAAGAACCAGTGTGGGGAATTACTAGTATATGATGGGATGTAGCTGAACACAAGATACATTTTAAATGTGGAGCTTACTGTCACTTCTACATGTTATGGTTTTGAAATACATGTGTTCTCTTTGCATGTTTTTTTGTTGAAAACGTGCAAACTTTATATGCACATTAACGATAGATAGATAGATAGATAGATAGATAGAACATTAAAACCACTGACAAGCGAAGGGATCATTGATTATCTCATCACAATGGCACTTGATCTAATGACACCTATCACAAGGGGTGGGATATATTAGGCAGCAAGTGAACAATTAGTTCTTGAAGTTTGTAGCGTGGTACCTTACTTATGGGGTTTGGGCGCCAGACAGTTCAAATTAACCGTCACTTATAATTTAGACTTTGGACATAACTCAGAACAAAACACATCAGTAGGCTACTCAATTCTTACAAAATAAGATTATGATTATTTATGCAATAAATGTAAGAAAATACAGATCGTTTCAGTCATAGAAACTGAAATAATGAAAACCAAAACTTCCCATACGTGGGATTAATAGACGAACCCACAAGGAAACAAGCCTCTACTCATACAAGAAAATTTTCAGACACAAAAAAAGCAGAAAAAACCCCACATTTAACCCCAAAATAATTCTTAACCAAAACAAAAAAGTTGTTCAGTTTAAAAGCGGCACTTCAGTGGCGGTGATTCAGGCACACGGGAGTTCGTGAACGTGAAACCACGGGAACCCGGCCGTCAGATTCCGCTTAACACTCGGAGTTATTTACACACAGGAACATCCAACGATTTAAGCATACTGGTTCTCCACAAAAGTATTAAAGAAAGGATCTCAAACCCGTGATGTGCCTCAGAACCCTCAAAGCTCCGCTCGCTCGTTGATTCCTTTTGGCAGGATATTCCCGAAGTGTTCGCCAGCCTCCGGAATCAATATCCACAAGATTATAATCCACAAGATTATAATCCACAGTAAAGCATTAGCGTGGTCCCTGGCAAGCGCACACCCTCAGTTCCGCCATTCCCACCTGGCTCTCAGTCCCGCGTCCCGCTCATTTCCGCCTCCTGCTCATCTCCCCCTCCTTTAGTCACCTGTTCTTTTTATTGCTTCCGAAGACCACACCCTTCTCTTCATCTCTCTCTTTTTTTTTCTTCCGTTAATTAAAGCACGGAATGGAACGGACTCCGCCTCTGCGTCACTGTGCAGCTATCCGTCACAAGTTGATGTGTTGGAAGCAGGAAAAATGGGTAAGTGTAAGCGACTATGACAAGGAGAAAATTGTGATGGCTAGATGACTGGGTCAGAATGACAGGTCTTGTGGGGTGTTCCCAGAATGGAGTGGTTAGTACCTACCAAAAGTGCTCCAAGGAAGGACAAGAGATGGCCCCGGGATGCACTTTGGGAAGAAGGCAAGCCAGCGGTTTGATGCTTTGGCCAATGTTCTGCTGTGAAACCTTGGGTTCAACTGGATGTTTCTTTGACATGTACCACAAACCGAAACATTGTTGCAGACCAAGTACACCCCTTCATGGCAACGGTATTCTATAATGGCAGAGGCCTCTTTCAGCAGAATTATGCGCACTGCCATACTGCATAAATTGTTGCTGATGGATATATATACAGTGCCATCCACTAGTAT
Organism: Ictalurus punctatus; assembly: GCF_001660625.3. NCBI lineage: Eukaryota > Metazoa > Chordata > Actinopteri > Siluriformes > Ictaluridae > Ictalurus > Ictalurus punctatus. The sequence continues at coordinate 26,155,648 of NC_030422.2, forward strand.
TGCTTTACTGACCACAAAATCAAGGTCCTGCCATGGCCATCCCAGTCCCCTGACTTTAACCCCATAGAAAACCTGTGGGGTGAACTGAAGAGAGTCCACCAGCGTGGACCTCGAAATGTGAAGGATCTGGAGAGATTCTGTATGGAGGAACGGTCTCGGATATCTTCCCATGTATTCTCCAACCTCATCAGGCATTATAGGAGAAGACTCAGAGCTGTTACCTTGGCAAAGGGAGGTAGCACAAAGTACTGACTAAAAGTGTGCCAATAATTGTTACACACCTATATTTAACAAAGATTTTTTTTTGATAAACCTGTGTTGTGTCTGCAATTGTTTGATATTGTTATTTTGAAGGCATCTTTGCTCAACAGCATTTCTTTGCATTTGAATAAATATGTAAGTGTTTTTATATATAAAATGTGAAGTTGCAGTATAAAAATACTCCACTTTTATTGTTGTGTGGCTCCTTTTTCTTCATGACCTTTGTGTAAATGGCCCCACTGGGTTCAGCTGCAGCGTCACCTGATCACAGTGCAATGTGATAGTCACTACAGGAGATGTATTTACTGTATGGTGTTAATCAGAGATTTATTCCTTCTAGTGTAAGTGGAAATATTTGACATGAAATAAAGAAATCTCTCTCACTTTTACTTGCATTCTCCACAGTGGCATAAATGTGTACACTTCCTACAGAAAGGAGTGCAAATAAAGAACAAACAAGATAAATTTCCAGACAATTTTGAAAGCGTTTAAGAAATGAACATTGTTTACATTAGCTTGTTAGTAAGAACACAATCTTATATTGAATTACTGTATACATAAGGGAAGTATTCATTATGTGACACATTGTCTGACCGGTCTGAAGTGGTGTGTATGCTGATTGAGAATCCTCAGCTCCTGACTGACTCTGGTTCTGGCCTGGTGTCTGATTGCTGTTCTGCTGTATGTCTCTGTCCTTTCCTGTATGAGAAGACAGAAATTCTTCATTTGCTCCATTTATAAATCATATAAACTTTATTTTAGAGAGCGCTTATACATTAGTGTATGGCAAAAATGCACCAGTAAATAAAGAGCAATTACAAGCTATTAAATGTGTAAACAACAATTTGTCTGATTTATCAAGCTGGATATGAACAAATTTATTTGAAAATCAATCACAGGAGCGTTTACATACATAATGTGTTATTTATTAAAAACACAGTTAGTTTAAAAAAGTCTATCCTACAAGATATCTTGAGTGTGGGCTAATTTATTTATAAGAAGAATCACTAATGTAAACCAATTAGTAGAACAATAATGGTGGAAGATATAAAAGGAGGAAAAGTTACTGTGTCTATAGCTGAGCTGTATTATCAGATAATGTAGTTTGTTTTTCACCGTTTATTCGTCGTCATGTCGTTTTTGTCTCTTAATAAGTTTTGTGGTTGTCACTAAATGTAAATCTGCTGTGTCATATATGCACTTGATTCAGTTTACAGCTGATTGGAATTTATTATCATACACACGAGTATGAAGAAAATCAGCAATGCTAAAACGTGTAAATCTGGTTGGAATTTATTTTAGTTTGGCCTATGAAAACATTTAGATTCCACTTGAATTTGATAAAGATTAATAAATAAGGACCAAATTGTGTACTTGCAAGTACAATGCGTAGTAATTAGTTTTATTTTTCTATTTTTAGCATTGTACATTATTTTAATGATAATTAAGGATGTGTAAAATCATGTGTAACGAGAGTAATTATTGAAAAGTGTTAGATACCAGTCATAGACCATTTTGTTAACATGTTTAAGTTATGTCCAAGTTTTTGTAATGTATACTATTTCATGTTTTATAGACTAAGCTTTGTAGAAGTACTGATTATATTATAAGCAATTTAGTGAAAACTAGTTATCAGACCTTTGTAGGATTTGTGCCACCAAAGCAGGATCAGTAAAAGGATGATGAACAGCAAGGCCAAACTCAGTCCCACAGCCACAAATACTATATCAATACTGGATCCAGACCCTGAGTCTGAGGAAAGAAAAAGACACAAATGAAAAAACCTGCTGTCACTACAGTTCTGTTAAACCGTCTACAAATGTTCACAATCTAGATAGAATTTTTGACAACACACTTTCATTTGAACTCTGCATTAGGTCACTCACAACAATCACTTGTTTATATTTCATCAGATCTGACCCTTACTTAGTTTGAAAGATGCTGAAATTAATGATTTCATCATGTTACAGTAATATTCCTGTAATTTCCTCGACATTCTCATTTCTGGTAAAGCACGTAATAGACTTAAACATGTTTGAAAATACGTTTGCTGTAGTCCTTACTCATACCAAGCACACATTAGATTTGTACTCTGTCATTAACACGGTTTACCGATCTCACAGAGAATCAAACAAACACACTCTTAATTCTCACACAGTACATGACCTCGCCGTAACTCTCTACACCCTGGAGTCTTAGATCCACCAATACTGATCTACTAGTGGCTCCTAACGACCAGACTGACAAGAATGAGCAAAATATTTCGGGCCGTAATCCACCTCTAGGCCTTTAACTGCACCTCCTTAATCCTAAAACATACATTTTGTACCAACACAAAATTTTCCTGATTTTCTTCCTGCTAGTCTTTTTCCTACTCTTTTTTTAACAGCCAGTTTGATTGTTAGGTGCTACTTGCTACAGAATTAAAATGTATTGTTGTTATTATTATTATTATTATTATTATTATTATTATTATTAGTAGTAGTAGTAGTAGTAATCACTGCACGTTTTAAATGTTAATGTTACAAAAGGAATCAAATACTTTGAAAGCTGACTGAAAACACTGTGCATATGAACTTAATAAAAAGAAAATCAAATAAAAAGAAATTCTCTCAACGTTTCTCACCTTTGACTGAAACCCAGCTTTTCGGTGACTCTCCTCTCTCTGGGTGTTTACAGTGGTAGAAACCTTCATCTGACTTTGACACAGTACTGATGGTCATCTCTCCTGTAGTCTTCTTCTGCAGGACGGAACCATCTTTATAGAAATCAACACCAGAATCTGAGATATTTGAGTTGCGAGATAAACAATGTAAAGTCAGAGGATGTCCCTCAGTCACAGGATGGACAGGACTGTCCAGGATCACATCACCATCTGTAGGAAAGAGAAAGAAGACACTGAAATCAGAAAGTGTGTAAAATACAGTAATGATTTTAACACAGAGAGCTACAGTAAATCAGTGGTAGATATCAGAGAGAGTGTACACAGTGCAGCGCTCACAGAGTCTTCATGTGTGAAGGAGAAGATATGCTTAAATGCCAGTTTTATCAGTAACATTCAGATGTGAAAGCAGCTTTCACTGTAATATTCTTAACATCCTGGAACTAAACTAGTCTTCATGAGTCTCTCTCTCTCTCTGTGTGTGTGTGTGTGTGTGTGTGTGTGTGTGTGTGTGTGTTCTGCTCATCTCTGTCTACCTTGTTCTTTATGCTAGTAATAAAGGTGATACTGACATCCAGAAGGTCTCATATCTCTGTATTCTTTTTTCCTCTTTTTTATTCTCAGAGTCTGATCTTTGTGTGCAGATGTGTGTATAAACCTCTGTGTCTCAGATCTCTGCAGCCCTGAACACAGCGCTATCTGTTGGTCTTTTGTTAGAATCGACTGAATAAAAACATCAAATCTGTGTCACACTAGAAACTGCACTCAGTTTCTTTATAACAATATTATAATTTATTTTCACCAATTCAGTAGATTATAAAAGTGCTATCTTTATTCCTGTATATTGTACATCTATTACTGATGAGAACATTGAAGACTCACTGTGCACTGTGATGTTGACAGGATTACTGCGTCCTCCAGATTCAGACTGACACCAGTAAACTCCAGTGTTTGATGTAGAGAGGAAGCTGATGTTACATGTAGATCCTGAAACTGAAGGACAATCAAACACTGTCTCACTGTGTGTGTATCCTCTCACTGTCCATCCAGTAGAGTCACTCTGGTCCTCACAGCTCAGTGAGAGAGAGTCAGCAGTAAAGTGTTGAGTTCTGCTGGGATTGATGATCAGAGTCACTGGAGGAGATTCACCTGAAACACACACATTATAATTCAGATCTTATTCTGAAAATTAACATGTATTTTATCATGATGTTAATTTCAGTGTACAGTTTAGTAAACATGTGTAACATTAAAATTACCACAGGACTAATACTTGCTCTGATTAGACAATGATATCTGAATAAAAATCTACTATCAGGTGCTTATTCCGCTGCTTTACACATTCCTCACTAAGGAGTTTAAATATAAACAGTTATTACACAACACATTAGCACATATACAACACTTAATATTAATAAATGTACATTTTCTACACTCCAACTCAACACTATTGTTGATTTATTTCCTCACCAGTGATCCACAGTGGCTGTAGGTTGCTGAACCGTGTGTGAAAGACTGGTTCTCCTCTCTCTGCTCTGCACATATAAATTCCTGTGTGCTTCACAGTAACAGGACTGAGAGTGTAGGAGCCTCCAGATCCTCTGCTGCTGTCTGAGAGGAGCGCTGTACTGTACCTGAGGGAACCCTGTCTGTCTCTGGAGGGAACCTCTGTGTACCAGCTGAATGTCCAGCCTGTAGAGGAGTGTTTAACCTCACAGCTTAGAGTCACTGAGTCTCCTTCAGTCAGCCAGCGCAGTGGAGACACACTCACTACTGCCTCTGCTGCATCTGATCGACAACAAATGTAAAAAAAGAAATAAAATCATACAGAGTGATAATCTTGTTACATGTAATTAATGACGAGATAAAACAAACTCACACACTCACCTGATACAGTGAGTGTAACAGCATCACTGATCTCTGATCTCTGAGAGTCACTGCTTCTCCTCCCTCTGCAGGTGTATTCACCACTGTCATCATTTCTAACTGAGCTGAAGCTGAACTCCTGTGTTGTGCGGTAGAATGTTTTATCTTTCTTATACCAGCTGTATTTCCACTCAGTGTCTCCTCCTCCCTGCATTTCACATCTGAGAGTCACAGTCTCTCCACTGAACACATGTTTATCAGGCTTTATGGTCACCACAGCTTTAGGACTCTCTACAGAAACATAATTTTATTATTAATTTTATTATTTTATTATTAACCCAAATACAAACACACTTCAATAATATACAGTTGAATTTGACAACTGCTGTATACATAAGTACTTAGTGATGATGCAGGGTATATGTATGTAATAATATATAAAGTCTGTTGAAGTTTACTCACCAGTAACGTTTACCCAGAGTGCATCACTGTAGTGTGTGTAGTAGACTGGGTTTCCTCTTCCAGCTCTGCACCTGTACTGACCTCCATCAGAGACTCTAACTGCACTGTATGTTTTAGTGTAGTAGTCTGTTTTAGCTTCAGTCTCAGTCTCAGTGCTCTGTGTGGGTTTGATCCAGTAAAACTTCCATCCAGCAGACTGCAGCTTCAGTGTACAGGACAGAGTCACGTAGTTTCCTTTCAGTACAGCTCCTTCACGACTTGATGTGAGTTCAGGTTTAGGTTTTTCTGCAGTTGGAGATGAAACACACAGTTCAGGATGTTAACTGTTCATGTTCTCTCTCAGAGTGTTTAACACACTAATCACTACTACAGACAAACACACTATTACTGATACACTGTAAAGACTCCTCTCATAGCCAAATTATTCATGAATATCTGTCAAAATATTTTGTGGTATTTATCAAAGTAATTTAGTTTTTGTGAGAGTAGATTTAATGTGAAGTACATTGTTCTCTTATTCTAGAAAAAGTGTAAAGACAAAATGTACTGCATTACGCTGTATTGTTATTTAAAACACCCTTCAATAGAAAATATTTGAATAAACAGAATGCATTTCATTATTTCATTTTACACTTAATGCAATAATAACAAAAGAAGAGACATATTGCCATTAATATTATTTATTATTGGATAAACCTGGGACATTTTCATGTTCAGCATTTTGCAGCACATTGAGTCAGCAAATTAATAAAAATCACATCTTTAGTCTTCATCGACTGCATTTCACATCATCATCTCAAAGTCCAACATCTTTACTGCATATCACACTTTGTATGCATATTGTGCAGCTCTAATCTACACCAGTACTGAGTGCTGAGGTGAACCTGAGGTTAATGAGTACTGAAGAGATGATCACACTCACCTGATACAGTCAGTGTAACAGCATCACTGGTGTGTGAGGAGTGTGAGCCTCCTCTCTCTCTTCCTCTACAGGTGTATTTACCTGCATGAGATGTTTCAGCACTACTGATTCTGTACTCCTGTTCACTACTGACACCAGAACCATCTTTATTCCAGCTGTAGATCCAGTCAGAGTCCTCTTCATCCTGTATGTCACATCTGAGAGTGACAGTCTCTCCTCTGTACACCTGTTCATCAGGATTTATGGACACCACAGGTTTTGGGAGCGCTGTACAAAGATAATAAAATATTTCCTGAAATAATTAGTATACTTTTGATTGATTGGTTTTCATGAGTGTATAGAGTTTAGAAGATTTTGGAAAAGAATGTAACATTACACATGGAACTCTGAAAAATGTTTTGGACAAGTTATAACCACTTGCACCAAAAAATCCAGCGTCTTCTACAGATCCTGATTATAATCATTTGGTATTGTGTTAGATGTATTTATAGTAAAGTATTATTCAGATTTATTTAATAAAATGAACAGGTGATTGAGATTTTTAAAATAAATAATTGTTGTTTTTTTAATCCATTTATTTGCCATCACATTTTATTAAGTATAATTCCATGTTTTGGTCATTGGTAAGGAAGCGGAGTGGAGCAAAAGAAAAAAAATCCTACAATTACTCGAGATCCTGATGTGATCTGGCTCCAGGTCTCTTATGTATGATTTCCAAAGTGATTAGTCAGCACTTATAGAGACAAAGCAGGTGATTTATTTACAGTGTAGCTTTAAGGCCGCTGGTATCAGACACACGCTGTACATTCTTTCTATTTTGATCATAATTTAATATTTTGTAGTGAGTGTTTCAGCACTAATGTCTGTGTTTCAGTTACAGTTATAAACACCATTATGAGTCTGATTAACATGAGTGCTGTGTAATTATAATTTCCATCTTTCTCCTACCATGAGATTTATTATCCCTACATAACACTGATGTCTGATAGTCTGTGTCTCTTATAACAGAGATTCTCTTCCTGATGAACACACACTCAGCTGTACTTTACTTTAACTTTTGCTCTCACTGTTCATGAATGACAGGCTTTATAAATATCTAAAATAGTTTTATCATCTTAATCAGACAATTTGTGTCTAATAATGTATTTATATTCTGCATTTGTTAAACAGTTACAGGTTTGTGACTTTATTTCATGGACAACATGGTCTTATAATATCATTATACTCTATATATACTGTACATGGAATTAATTTAATAAATTGTTCATAATTGAACAAACACACTGAAGTTGTAATGCACATGATGCATAAATACACACTCTTAATTAATTCATCTTCATCAGTGTGTTCACTATTATGAATGTTGAACACAATGAATGTACAACTACACCATTAATCATTACTACACACAGGATAAGTAACGAAACGTTGTTTTTTTTCCGGGTCTGTGACATTTTAAATAAATCTTGTGACCTTAATCCACACTGCATGTAGTGATGTGATGCTGAAGTTACTAAATATTGGTGTGAGGAAGAGATTAACACACACACACACACACACACACACACACACCTGACACAGTGAGTGTAACAGTGTTGCTGGTCTCTGAGGTCTGAGAGTCGTTTCTTCTCCGTCCACTGCAGGTGTATTTAGCGCTGAGAGACTCTACAGGACGGAATGAATATTGCCTACTCTTAGTGTAGGAGAATATTTGGACACCATCTTTATACCAGTTGTACATCCACTCAGTCTCTGCATGTCCTCGTATTTCACATGTGAAAGTGACTTCCTGTCCACCGAATATCGGTCCATCAGGCTGCAGAGTCAGAACGGCTTTTGGTCTCTCTGTACAGTTACAACAAATACATCAAATCAGTCAAACACACCCTTCTCTGACCATCTGATATTTAATCAGTGTGTTTTGTAATGATTATGTGCATCAGTGCATGTTACAGGAGTGTAAGATCAGACATGTACCTATCACTGAGAGAGTCACTTCATTACTCCATGTTGTTGTCCGTCCATCAACAGACCCGTAACATCTGTATTTGTGACTCTGATCTACATTTATAGTGTAGTAATTTTCAGCAGATCTGTGAACATTATCATCATCTTTGTTCCAGTAGTACGGTCCACTTCCTCCTGAAGTCCTACATGTGAGTGTAACCGTCTCTCCTCTGAATATTTGTGGTGAATTCGGCTCCACAGACAGAACTGGTTTAAACACTGCTGGAAAAGTCAAAAAGCAAACACACACTGTCAATGTAAATAACTTAAATTCTGCATGACAATGTACAAACAATCTTCTCCACTTTAATACAAATCCAGCATGTACACAACATAGCCAATAAAATATGTATAAATCACCTTGAGCTTGTCCGACTCGGATAAGTGAAATAAGCACTAAAAAGGGAAGAGGAACAGAGAATATGATGTAACACTGACTTGATTCTTTTCTTTAAGAAGACAAATGAGAACAATGTCATATACTGCAACAAAAATTTATATTTAGTTTTACTTCAGCTATAAGAAATGCTATATATAATCTTATCCACATCTGCTAATCTGAAGCTGGATTACACACTTCCTTCTCTGTGTCTCTCACATGAGAAAGGCGCTCCTGTGCACTAGAGCTATGGTGTAATACATAAAGCCTGCAGGATGATGTCATATATGAGGAAAAACCTGAGCTCAGTAGCACATACAGGCTAATGAACACACACAGGCTAATGAACACACACAGTTTAGGATGATCAGTGTAAATTGTTATTTTGTCTTCTGGGAAACTTGTAAGTATCTTATTTTGCATCTGTAGGACAGAAAAAATAAGATCTTTAAACAAATAAACAATTTAAACTGATCACCCTGTTCAAAAGTTTACACCCCCCTGAATCTTAATGTATCGTGTCACCTTCTTGAGCATCAGTGAATGTTTTGCACCTTATGTAATAATCGTGTACGAGTCCCTCAGTTGTCAGTGTGAAAAGACAGATCTGAACATCATATAGCCTGTTTTGGAAAGGGCTAAAATATACAGAAGATGCTGGAAAAGCAAAGAATGTGCAGGACCTGGAGGATTTTTCTGAAGAACAGGGGGCAGTTTAACTGCTCAGGAGAAACAAGAGACTCATGAATAACTCTCACAAAACATAAACACACTCGTGGATCATCCAGGTAACGACACAGTGTTAAGAAACAAGGGTGTGTAAAGTTTTGAACGGGGTAATTTTCATAAACTCAGCTATTGTCTTGTGGACTATATGTAAGCATCTGTTATGTGAAATAGCTTATTCAGGACAGGACTAAATAAACAACAACATGGGACTTTTATGATCAATCTTATTTTGTTAAAAGTATTAAGATTTTGCAGATTCAGCAAGGGGTATGTAAACTTCCGATTGCAACTGTATGTTCTCTATATGTCTTTTCTTTACAAAATGTAAATTCATTTGTTTGACTTATTTTGTTATTTGTTAATAAATATTCATATTATATTCATATTGTATGAATTCATATTGTTCATATTGTATCTTTAATTGTTTATAAAAGTCCTTGATGTTATTAAGTGGTTGAATTTTTGTGTGCGTGAGTTGGTAGCTGTGTTTGTGTATGTGTGTGTGTGTGTGTGTGCGTGTGTGTGTGTGTGTGTTTGTGTGTGTGTGTTTGAGAGAGAATATTTGTTTTTGCCTTTAAATATACTGTAAATATATTTACTTGTTATTTTGTTGTTTTTAAAAGTGTGTTGTTAATAAATGTTCATATTGTAGTGTACTTGTTAATGTTTAATAAAAGCCATTAATCTTATTAAATGGTTGAATCTGAGTTTCCCTACTAAAATGAAGTACATTTAGCAGTTTATGGGCCACATCTGGCCCAGGGATCAAGCCAACTCTCAGCCAGATCTGTCTTACAGTGTCTGGGGCAGACCCGGGCCAAATAAAACAATAATTCACTTTACAGTGTCTGGGCCGGATCTGGGCCTGAGGAAATTGTGTGTGTCGGTTTGCAGTGTGTGGGCCGGATCTGGGCTGGAGGAAATTGTGTGTGTCGGTTTGCAGTGTGTGGGCCGGATCTGGGCCTGAGGAAATTGTGTGTGTCGGTTTGCAGTGTGTGGGCCGGATCTGGGCTGAAGGAAATTGTGTGTGTCGGTTTGCAGTGTGTGGGCCGGATCTGGGCCTGAGGAAATTGTGTGTGTCGGTTTACAGTGTGTGGGCCGGATCTGAGCCTGAGGAAATTGTGTGTGTCGGTTTGCAGTGTGTGGGCCAGATCTGAGCCTGAGGAAATTATGTGTGTCGGTTTGCAGTGTGTGGGCCAGTTTTGGGCCGGGGACCCAGGCGTATACTGGGCTAGAACTAAAGCAAGTATGTGGCCCACAAGTGGGTCAGACAAATTTTGCTATCTGGCTGAGAGACGGAGATTTAACAATGTCATGGATAAGGAGACGCGCCCTTCGTCCCTATTCATCCCAATGTGAATGTTTTTAGAATGCGAGACGAATGTAATGCAAGATGTTTTACATGTAAAATAGTCCACATTATTACAGCCTAGTTCTCGCTTAAAAGTAGTTATAGTGTTCAGAAACATTTCATATCATTCATGGTCAATACCTGTCCATTATATACTTTTATAAAAGTCATAAAAGTTATTTTTTAAAATCATGAAAGTTATGAAAAGTAATAAAAAAGTACAAAAACACAACAGCAAAAAAAATATCTATCAATCTATTGATCTATCTATCTATCTATCAAATATATATATATATATATATATATATATATATATATATATATATATATATATATATATATATATATATATATATACACATACATACATATATACACACACACACACACACACATACATACATGCATATCATTATACCTGGTCCCCTCTAATATGGGGGGGGGGGGGGCATGCCAAATGATGGGGAGGCTTGGGGGGTTTTAGTTACAAAAGGTTGAGAACCTCTGCCATAATGCAACGGGACTGGCGCGGAAGACCTGTCAGAATCGGTGCCGAGTAGTATGTCTGGTTTGTATTCATGCTTACCACTTATACTGATCAGTACTGTACTGTATCAACGACCGAGCAGTAGGTACTGAATCTAATGTAGCAGGTACTGAATCTGATGCAATAGGTACTGAATCAAATGCAATAGGTACTGAATCTAATGTAGCAGGTACTGAATCTAATGCAGTAGACCTGTCACAGTATGCCTTTTCGGATGCAGCCGCAGTTTTTACCACACACACACGCTCACGCACAACATATCAACACTATCTTTTATTTATTTATTTAAAAGTAACAACGTAACACTCTGATCATGTACTCTTCCTTTCATACCTTATAAGAAACAGAAAATGTTTATCCATGATAAAAGCCCACGAACATATCACAAACCAAAATCTGATTCATGCTCAGAAAAAACTCCACGTCACCTCAGACACTCTACAACCCCAAATAACACACAAATCCTGAAGATGGTAGATTTTAGATTCTACACATATGCACTAAAATGGACCAAAAGGTCCTCACTGCAGTCTGTAGCGTAAGGAAACATTGGATTTTATCCACTAGGTACAGTATGTTGTAACACGCATGCGCCAATGGCAGACACAGATCATTAATACTGCAGACACAGTACATCACTCTTATCCATCTATGGTTAGGGTTAGTGTTAAAGTTAGAACATCCAGTACGTAGTATATCTAATCTAATGTCATTACACTACAGGCTGCAGTGAGGACACACCCAATTAATAGCAATCCACATAAACTATGCTGAAAATAAAAAATATTTAGTCCCCTCTGACTCCATTGGAACAGCAGGCCAAGTTATTGGTTTTTGCTGCAGACTGAAGACATTTGGGTTTGAGATCAAAAGATGAAAAGGAGAAGAGAGGTTAGAATTTCAGCTTCTGTTTCCTGGTATTTATATGTAGACGTGTTAAACAACATAGAACATAGCACATTTCTTTCAGACCACCCAATTGGTAGATCCTAGGAAATAAAAGCTGAAATCCTAAACTCTTGTCTCATATCCATCTTTTGATCACAAACCCAAATGTCTTTGCTGTACAGCAGAAACAAATGAATAGGCCTTGCCGTTCCAATAGTTTCAGAGGGGACTGTACTGTATGCTGCCACTGATATCATTATTAATGCAACTAATTAATATTATTCTCTATATAAATGTAACCCTTACCTTAACCTCAGTAACCAAATAATAATAAAAGTTCTCACATGGGCTCAACTCAAATGAACTAACTCACGCAACTGATATGGATGTACACTGATCCAACAATCATATCAGAGAATCATACGAAAATGTTCTAATCACATATTAACCTCATCACACAGGACATTAGACTTCATCTGAACATACTGTTTTAAGCCGCCACTCACTCTAATGAAGACACAAAGAAAACATTTACTCACAGATCATCACACGGAGTGGACGGAGCTCCATCCTGTCACACTGATGAAGGACTGACTGATCAGTAGTCTGTGTTAAAGCCACTACACTTCCTGTGTTCTTACACACAGAGAGAAAGAGAGAAAGTCTTCCGTTCTGGTTCAAAGTTGATGTGCTCTTTTTATATGAACCCAAAAATTATAACAACAATTTTCAGAACATAACTTTATTCAACTCCTGGACTTGTACAGTTTCTCTGCTTATTCACTCAGGTTCATAATTGATCTCAACAAGAGATCCAGTGGAACTTTCTGGAAAGCTTTCTATCTTGTTTGATTGAATAAGCAAGCTAACTCTTTTAAAAGAATGAGGTCTTTCCTAAATCAAGAAACTTTTCTATTCTGTCAGATTTACTTCAGGTTTTGGGTTTGATGCAGTCCATAAAGATCAGAAAAGTTCACTGGACATGATGTCAGAACCTCCTATGAAGCTGGGAGGCAGGGCTTCTGCTAGTCACAAAATGGGGTTCTTAAATGTACAACCTAGATGTGATCAGTGAAAGGGATTCCAAGACTTAGATTTTTCCAATAAATCTGTACATATTTTCATTCATTTTATTTGTATATAATAATAATAATAATAATAATAATAATAATAATAATAATAATAATAATTCCTTAGGTCAATATAGCACTTTTCTAGGCATTCAAAGCACTTTACATTGAACGGGCGGGGGGGGGGGGGGGGGGGGGGGTCTTCTCCACCCCCACCAGTGTGTATGATGCGACAGAACACCCACTGCACACCATCCACTGGTGGAGAGGAGAAGAGAGTGATGTAGCTAATTCAGAGATGGAGATTATTAGGGTGTCATGATAGATAAGGGCCAATGAGGGAATTTCATCAGGACACCAGGGTTACACCCCTACTCCTTACAAGAAGTGTCCTGGGATTTTTAATGACCATAGTGAACCAGGACCTTGAGCTCACTGAGTGCTGTTAGTGTTTACCACAGAAACTAGAGTGAGAACATGTAGGTGTGGCTGTTTTAATTTTGGCATTACTGAGAATGTGAATGACAGCATTTCCTCACCTCTCACACAGCTCAGCTAGAACAGAAACCAAACCACAATAATGTTTTATGTCTTGACTGCTAATCATTTAAAATGTGTAATCATTAAAATCATTTAAAATCACATATCTGCTGGCGAACAAATAAGAACAAATAAACTCTGTGTAGTAACGTCAATTAATCACACCATTCATTGCTAGATATAAATGGTTATTTTTAAATGTAAATCAAATCTGAAATGAATGATGTGAGCTAATTTGCAGTTGTGTGCAGTTTTCAGATAAGACTACACAATGAAGAAGGAAGTCTTAAACTGTATCACTGCTGCCATTTGCAAAAACATTATCGTTCATAGATTAGAGTCTGCACATCTGGAGCTGGGCTGTGCTGTTTGAACCTACTGGCTCTACAGGGTACTGTAAGTAAAAACATGATTGACAGTGCCCTCCACTAATATTGGCACCCTTGGTAAATATGAGCAAAGTAGGCTGTGAAAAACCTTTATATTTTGTTAAAGAAATTCACAAAAATTCTCTGGATATCATGGATAAACAGTTGAAGACAAAACACAGGTTCATATAAAAATATCTTTGTTAAATATAGGTGTGCACCAATTATTGGCACCCTTTAAGTTGATACTTTGTGCTACCTCCTTTGACAAGATAACAGACAAGAGTCTTTTATAATGCCTGATGAGGTTGCAGAATACATGGCAAGGGATCTGAGACCGTTCCTCCATACAGAATCACAGCAGATCCTTCAAACGCTGGTGGACTCTCCTCTTCAGTTCACCCCACAGGTTTTTTTTTTTTTATGTATGTTTTGAATCATTGTCTTGCTGTAAGATCCAAACACAGCCCATTTGAAGCTTTCTGGCAGAGGCAGTCAGGTTTTCATTCAATATTTCTTGATATTTGATAGAGTCCATGATGCCATGTATTCTAACTAAATGTCCAGGTTCTCTGACAGAAAAACAGCCCCAAAACATTAAAGAGCCACCACCATATTTAACCGTGGGCATGAGGGACTGTTCCATAAGTCTACCTCTCTGTGTGTGCCAAAACCACCTCTGGTGTTTATTACCAAAAAGGTCTATTTTAGTTTCATCTGACCATAGAACCTGATCCCATTTGAAGTTCCAGTCGTGTCTGGCAAACTGAAGACGCTTGAGTTTGTTTTGGGATGAGAGTAGAGGCTTTTTTCTTGAAACCCTTCCAAACAACTTGTGGTGATGTCGGTGACTTCGGATTGTAGTTTTGGAGACTTTCTGACTCCAAAGACGCAACTAACTTCTGCAACTCTCCAGCTGTGATCCTTGGAGATTTTTTGGCCGCTTGAACCGTCCTCTTCACAGTGCACTGAGACAATATAGACACACGTCCTCTTCCAGGTTGATTCATAACATTTCCAGTTGACTGGAACTTCTTAATTATTGCTCAGATGGTGGAAATGGGCATTTTCAATGCTTGTGCTATTTTCTTATAGCCACTTCCCATTTTGTGAAGCTCCACAACCTTTTGCCGCACATCCCAGCTATGTTGCTTGGTCATACCAATTGTCATAAATGACTAATTGAATTTGGCCTATGTGTTACCTCACCCAGGTGTACTAAAAATGTAAAATATCAACGGGAATATACTTCACATATAATTTTCTTACATGAATTCATAAGGGTGGCAATAATTGTTGCACACCTATATTTAACACAGATATATTTTGGATAAATCTGTGCTGTGTTTGCAATTGTTTGATATCCATGAGAGCAGAGTATTTTTCGTGATTTTTTAAAATATATATATATATATATAGACAAAATAAAGACAACTGTTCACAGCCTTCTTTGTTTATATTTACCAAGGATGCCAATATTAATGGGCACTGTAACTGCAATGAATGTGGCTTTACTGAGGTACTGAGCTTCACATATGAACCGAGAGTTATCATTATGTTTTTTTATTAAATATACTATATACTCATGAAGTCATGGTAAATGTGTATGATGTCTAATAATCTAACCCAGGGGTGCCCACACTTTTTTGACTTGCGAGCTACTTTTAACATGACCAGTCCAAGAGATCTACCTACGCTAAAAATGTGAAACATATATTTACTCATATATATATACTGAATATACTTCAAATATGTATACACACACAATATATGTTCATGTACCTTGCATAACTGCATGAGCCCTTATGGCACACTACAATTCAGTACATTTTTGGTCATTACCCTACTCTGATGACTTGCACTGAATAGAATCAGCCAGGGTTGCATAGTCCGGACAGTAGCTGCTGGTAGCCAGCCTCAAGCAGGGCTCCAAATGATGATCAGTCATTGTGGAACGGTATTTGGACTTAATAATCTTCATGTGGGAAAAGACTGACTCACATAAATAAGTAGAGCCAAATAATGCAGTCAAGGAGGATGCACATTTCCTCATGTTTGGGTACTTTTCCCCTGTGAGTAAGTTCCAAAACTGTCCATGAGCCCTGGACTTCAGCTGAATGTCAGTCTGTAGTTTCAAAATGTCATCCTCCACTTCAGACGAGTTCAGGTGAAACAGCGTTGCAATTTTCGATGCGAGTGAATCAACCTCAACATTGTCCCTGGGTAGCACATGAATGTAGCACATGAATGTAGCGACTGGCTCCAGTAAAGCAAAGTCTTGAAAGCGTCTGTCAAACTCTGACCGACAGCTGTCAATCTGCTCCGTGCAGCGTGCAATGTTCAACTGCGCACAAGCCGCAATTCCGCTGCGTCTCCAGATCTGACGCGAGGTTTCGGAAGTTCCCAGAATCATGGCGCTGCAGCTTTGAGGACAGAAGTTGCATTTTTCGTTTAAAGGCATTAACTTAGCTGATCAAATTGACCACGGTTTTCTCTTCCTTGCAGCTCCAAATTAAGCTAATTTAACATGTTGGTCAGTTCGGTTAAAAATGCTGGACTTGGATCCAGCAGCCACTGATCATCATTGAGTTGGGTGCATTCTGCATGTTTAACAGCAAAAAGAAACTCGCTTATCTCCGGACAGAGCTCTCGAAATCTCTGCAGGAATTTACCCCTACTAAGCCATCTCACGTCAGTGTGTCGCAGGAGCTCAGAGTGGTGGCAGTCTGCCTTTTCCAGATGCGCACGAACAGCCGTCTTTGAAGTGATCTAGCACGTATAGAACAGGCGACCTTTGTTGCCACATCCACGATCTCTTTCATGTTTAGCATTTTTGCTAAATTATCCACTCTTAACCCGATTAAGACCATACTTTGATTAAGAAACTACCATGTAAACAGCAATTTTTACTTACCTTAATCTAATTAAGGTCATACTGGAATTAAGCTCTAATCGAATTAAGACAGGTGGAGTACTGCTGTTTTAGTCGCATTACGGACGAGTATTACAGACATGTAAACACCTTAATCACATTATGAACGTCGTGTGAGAGTTTGCACCGCATTTTGCGACAGGACACGATCACACACGGCAGTTTTACGTTTTACGGCGAACAAGAGACTTCGGCCGCGTCCCAAACCGCATACTTTCCTACTATAGGCCTGTAGTGGGGAAAAATAGATATATCTCGGCTACTATATAGACGGTACGCGGTTTGAGACGCAGACCACGGATTCAAGCAATTGTCTATTAGCACGTATAGCATGACAAATAATTAACTGCACTTAAAGCGTTCGTAAAAAAATAAAAATAAAAAACACCCAAAACTGTATACGGTACCATAACGAAGACGAACTGTATGTTGACACATGAAATTCAGGAGGGACGTCGGACGGCGTGGCGCGGTGACGTAATGACGTTAATGTAATTATGTTCTATAACATGTAAAACGGGAACATGACAGGAGTTTTCTAAAAGCGATTCACGTAAACACCTTAATCACATTATTATCTTACTCAGAGTAAGGTCGATAATTAGATTACCGCTGTCCATGTAAAAGTAGTCAGTATCGTAGTTTTTATGAACAGTCCTGAAGTGCCGCTCCACATTTCCCTTTTTCGGAATAGCAGTGGTAGCTTGGCAGATCAGACAAACGCACTTCGAATATGACATCGTGAAAAAAAATCATCCTCCCATTCCGCATGGAAGTGATAAGTCTTCAGTTTCTTGCTTGATTTAAATGGCGATCTACCAGCACTTCCTTTGCGATCGACCGGACGTATTGGGCACCCCTGACCTAACCCTTTTATTTATTACAGTATTTGGTGAAATGAACTTGACTGGTTTATATCTGTGTGAAGCTGCTTCATTCACAATAATATTATATTCTCTTTTTCTTATTTCATTATTCATTACAAGTCATCTGGACCTCCCATAGAAGTTTGTGTGACAGAAGACAAGACAGCACTCACACTCCGCCCATCTAGTTAACTTCACATCATCTCCCCACACACGCAGTAGTTTAGTCATTGTCTAGACTGCACACGTGGGTCTGCGCTACAGCTCCATTTCACACACACACAGGTTTTTTTTTTTTTTTTTTTTAATCACATATTACTTCTCCCTGCTGATCCACATCCCCAATAATCACACTACACACACCAGATAAGTTTAAAACAGAACATTTTTATTTACGTATCTGTATATTTGTATAGTCTGTCTTTGTTTGTGCTGTAGATTGTCCGCGTCCGTCTTCCGGGTCCAGTCCGCCGAGACTACAGCAAGAGGGAGGAGATAAACTCCGGTCCTATTTCTGCACCACTGTTTATGTGTCTGGGCAAAAGGGGGACTTTTATTGAAATGAACATGAGGAAGGTGGTTAATATGTGTGTATGTTCATATTATGATCATATTATATGTTTATATGTTTATTATGATGTATACTTATCTATATGTGTGACGTTGTTGTGTTCATACTTACCTGATATTTATTCTTTATAATGGTCCATGCCCAATGGGCGGGGCTTCAGCTTTATAAGTGGGCCGCTACCCTACACGCGGGGGCTGATGGAAAGTCCGATTCATTTCCGCGAACCGGTTCTTTCCGACGGTTTGTTTCAATGTACCGGTTCATCAGTTCCTTTAACGTCATCAAGCAATGGCGTAGTGCATGTGTCAGTGTCATGTTGTATCAAATAATCTTCAAATAAAGTCGTGTGTGTGAACGCATATTGCTGATTATTGCCTTTTATTAACCTAAGTTAATGGTGTTTGTGATCACAGTTTAATTTGCTGATCCTTCTTGTCGGATTCGACTGACCAGTATTGAGTAGGCCACATCTTGGACAAGTTTCCTCCATTAAAGTTTTGCACCTACAGCACACATAACATACACTGATGTACAAACGCAGATATGTTCTACGTGTCTAAAGTATAAGGAAAGAATAAACTAGTCTTATGAACTCCATGATTTAGCTTAACAACTTAAAATATAATCTGCATACACAATAAGATATAATAAAATTCATTTATATTTCTTGTTAGAAAGGATTTTCCACATTTTAATAAGAATGTATTTAATAAAACTAGTCATAAGCATATTTCCAATACGTTTTGTTTGTTATTAAAGAAACTTACATTTCACATCAGGCTCGTTCAAGTCATGTGCATAGTGTCAGCAAATCACTCATCTGAATCCTTGGTAATCCTCGGCAAACCTCGACAGTTAGTTGAACCGGCTCATACGTTTCGTCTGAGTCGGACATGCTGTGGAGCGTGCTACTACAGCTGTGCCTCTTGCATCATCAACCCGGAATTAAAGTTAGATTCAGTTTGATTTTGTGAACCAGCTTAACTGATTACTTCTGGAGAATCAGCTCAAAAGAACAGTTCATTCAAGAACTGGCCATCACTACATGCAGGGGTTAGTTTGCTGGTTCATGTGGAGTTAGATGTGAGAGTAGTGTTGTCAAAAGTATTAATATTGTGAACTTTTTTGAAAAAAAGCAATCCAGTCTAATTATAAAATTATCTAATTATAGTCAAGATATACATTTTGTCAATATTAATTTATTTTCACCATCATGTAAATATTTTCTTCATTTAGCCTGAGAATGTGAAATGATGGATCAGCAGTGCAAAATCAGTTTAGCACCTCCTGTCTCTTTCTCACTGTTTAACTCACACTGCTGAGAAAAGCAAAACACAACAACTGCTTTAAAGCCCAGTGATGAACAGAGTGGGAAATGTTCACTCAGTCTGACAGTCACAGACAATTCAACATAATGGCAGTATGTAAAACTGAACTCTAAAGATAAATTGAACTTTGAGACGTGTGTAAAATGTTTCCATAGCATCAATATATCAGAAGCTAAATATAGATAATTTGTGGTTCAGTGACACATTTTAAGTTTTGTCTCAGCTAATGTTAACACTGTCTATTATAACCGATTCATACAATTGGCATTAAATGAGCTAGCTAACATCCATCCCATCCCCTACCAAAACAGTGGCCTTCAATAACCCGACACATGTGGACACTGCCTTTGGCAACTTTTAGCAAGTGTAGGCACTGTGTATCATGATAAGTATAGTCGTACAGTTGCAATCAAAATTACTCAACCCCCATTGCAAATCAGGTTTATTGTCAAAATGTACAGACTTTCAGCTGTTTGCAATGAACACATCAAACAAAAGCAATTGAAACAGTTCAACACAATGAATGCTTCAAGTGGTTTCCCCAAATTCAACTGAAAATGCAACTTATAATGACTTCTCCAGTCTAAAAATTATTCAACCCCTTCATGGCATTTTTAGTACTTAGTAGAGCACGCTTTTGCTGTTATGACCTGCTGATAACGAGATGCAGAGCTTCTGCCAGCGGTCCTGAGGAATCTCAGCCCATTCCTCATGAGAAGTGGCCTCTAGTTCAGTAATGTTCTTGGATTTATAATATATATCAATCCTGCACGGAAGGAACTGTTATTCACAGTATAGTAAATCCGACTACACCACCCTGGGGGAGAACCAGGGAAATACTCCCAAATAAGTTTTACCGATTGAAGGCAAAGAACATGAGAGTGAGACATGAGTATCAATAAAAGTTACATTTTATTATCACACTTAAGCATCGTTAAAACTTATAAATATATAACGTCGCTCTCCCATGAAGCACAATAAGAATTTTAAAACTAAGCAATTCTCCAGGCCCAGGCTTGGTGGGAACCAGGCAGGCCAGCTACTTCCTGGGAGGTCATCCAAACCCACCTTAATTAAAACCAAATCATTAAACACTACCTACACCATAAGGAAGTTGTTGTGCTGGCACACTGAGCACGCTGTGAAGCACACACCACCGAATGAAGGCAGCTAGCTTCCCCTGTCCACCAAGACTCACTGGCTCCTGAAGAGAAAGAAAAACACCAATTAACCCAGAATTACACAATACACTAAACAATAAGCAAAGAAAGAAAAACTAAAATATTACAGACACTGTGATGTGGTGGCTAGAACACTCAGACCCACTGACACCACCACATGAAATAGAGGAAGTTAAACAGCTCCTGAACAGAACCAGAATTATTGTTTACACTAAATAAAATGAAAAGTATAGCCACTATAGTATGGAGACAATAGGACAAAGCCACAACATACACCCCATCAATAGTGTCACATGTAGCGTCTTCAGCTAGGGATTTGTCTTAGAGGAGGTTTAGATGCTCAACTCCCCACTCTCAGCTCAACACAAATATCAGAGAGTCAAACTAAATCTACCAAGTCCCAATGTGAATAAGGGAGAGGTGCGCTTACTATTGGGTTGAACAAACACCACACACGAAGTTGTATGATTACGCACGCGCGGCTAATATTACTATCACTGAACGCCCGCGCCACCAGCGCCGCTCCAAAACTATAAATAAACAAATTAGCCTTGAAATGTTCACCTCATTACACCCTGAGCAAAGCCTCAGCGTACCTGAACTGAACCGAGAACTGAAACTGAACCGGAAATGCCAGGGAGCGAGGAAATCTGAATCACCAATACACATATGCGCCTGCCAAAATAAAGGTCCTTAAATAATAGGGTAGCTCCGACCTTATTGATCTGCCAAAGCCATACCCCGAGCAGGTCAATAGGGTAGTTCACTTATCCTGCCACTCTCTCTCTCTCTCTCTCTCTCTCTCTCTCTCTCTCTCTCTCTCTCTCTCTCTCTCATTAATTTTGGGAAGACATTGTCAGTATCTGTCTATGCAAGCTCTCTGGAACTGCCTGTGCAGTAACTTTGTGCAGCATTATGGAGGTCACCCTATCTGTGCTAGATCTCATGGAGGTCACCCCATCTGTGCTATATCTCATGGTGGTCACCCCATCTGTGCTAGATAGTGTGGTGTCTTAATGCACACCACCTTCTAACCAATCAGAATCTAGTATTGAGACTGACCATGGTGTAATACATTATGATCAACTTTGTATTCTGCTTACATGTGACTGCTCCAGAAGATATATTGTTGTATAATAAAGAAATGTATTGTATTTATTGTTTTATTATAGACTATGTCTTTACTGAGAGACTGTGAGGTACAGCTTTTAACTTCTTTGCATGTAAACCATTATTATCAGCAGTGGAGTGTCATCATATACTACATTCACAGTACACTATATACTGTATGTACAGTATCTGGTCTTATTCCACTCTTAATTAACAGGGACACCACTTCAGCTGTGAGTTTTTTATCAATTTATGGTTATTTTTTTCAGCAAAAAAGACCGTAAACACAACTAAAATTTTATGATTAAGATTTTCAATTGTCATCGTTTATCAGTCTGACATGCCTGTAATCAGGAGGTGGTGGTGCCATCAGTTACTACAGGCATTTCCTCTGGCAAGGTATGATACTCATAACTATAGTTTGGATGAAGATGTCCATTATGTGCATTCCCAGTATGCAGGTCATTTGTAATAAATAATAAATAATGTACACTGGAATTTTTTTTACTGTTTTGTCACTTTTTCTTCAAAGTCAAGTCCAACAGTCAGTCACCAAACAAATGATCCTACTGGAGCTAAACCTCATGGAGGTCACCCCATCTGTGCCAGACCTCATGGAGGTCACCCCAACACAGAGAATCCATGTATATACAGGGAATGTTTATGTATTGTTTGACTATTGTTTGTTTATGTAATTACCTTTCTTGTTTCATAAAAGTGTTTGAGCAGCACTTGACTAATTACATGATTATTGAAATGTCTTATCTTTTTGTACAAAGGACTCGGCGGTGATGAAACAGACTCTGCTTGCCTGTGAGTGGGTGGAGGAGAACAGACCCCACTTTGCTGGGAAAGTTCACTTACCACGGATCATGAGGATGAACGAGGATGATGCCTTGTTGGCCATCACAATGCAGGACCTGTTTATCAACACTATTTTTTATGAAAGTGAAATGGACGAAGAGAAAATCCAGGCTCCCTTCCTTTTCACCTTCGAGAGATTAGAGGACATGGAGTTTTTCATGCAGGAAATATATGGTAAAAGAAATATTCATGTGTCTTGCCTGCACAACCCTCACCGCTAACAAGCTAATTAGTGGGGTAGATCTGTGAAAATATTGTTTTTACGTGGTTTTAGGTTTTGTAAAATATATGTATATATATTTTTTAACCCATTAAAGTTTTGTGGGGGAAAAAATGTGTTCTTGAAGTCTAATATACTAAAATTTTATTTTTTTTTCCCTAGAGTGAAGACTGATTTTTATGTTAGATGTACATTTAGCTAATAAAGCTGAATAGAAATAAAATAAATTCAGCAACACTTGAGGGCAGTGGAGTATGTGACTAATAAATTGTAAATTAAGCAACACTCCCAGTCTACTACCAAATGTTCATGGAGTTGGTTGCCTTTCTGCCAGTCTCAGAGCACACGTGTCCTCTTGTTTTGTTCTTTAGTGTGACACATGGCTGGGTTCAGACTACAAGACAAGTTGCTTATTGTCACGATTCCCCCTTGAAGCAGTGTGCTCTATGTGCGAATGCGCGAGCACCTGCTTTTCCGTTGTTGACCGTAGTGACATCTGGACACGTGTGTTTTGTTTATGTTTCTGTCGTGTCTCCTCCCTGTTCTGTCATTGGCTGGGATTTCACGTGGGTCTGTATTGCTCTCAGCTGCTAGCGGTTTAGACGCTGATCATGTCCGCATATATACCGCGCTGCTCCCAGCACACAACGCGGAAGAGTAATATCTTAGAGTCAGTTTAGTTCGTGTAATAGTCCATGTTTAGAGTTAGTTCGCGCTGGATTATTCGCTTCCAGTTCCTCGTCATAGTTCGTTTCTCGTTTTGTTTATCGACCCAGTTTTCCGTGACCACGACCTAGATTCCTGCCTTGCCCCGTGTTTGCCTGTTTGCCAATCGCCTGACCTCTTGTAATCCACAAACATGCGTTTTAGATTTGTCTGCCTGTCTTTCTTTCAAATAAACAATTGTTCACAACAACTATATCTCTGCTCCGTCACGATTCGTGACACTTATTACCTTTTGATGAAGACAATCACATGTGGACCGAGTCCATCCAACATTATATTCACATATTTCCATCTAAATTATATTCACAATGATACTCTTGTTGTACATGCATTCATTTTTCTTTCATGAGGGGGAGACCTGAAGTGTACATTTAAAAGCAACAAAAGAGATAAGACAAGCAGATAGGTGATCATTTTATTTATTTATTTATTTATTTTTATCACACGTGCAAGGGTAACTCAGTTCCCATGTTTAAAAGCAAAGAGCATATTAGGAGCACACTTTATTACATTAATGAATCATATATGACTTAGGAAATTCACAAATAGCCTACATAGCCTTAATACAGTGGGGAAAAAGAAAGTAGTCTAGTCGTGTAGTTTGTCACAGAAACAGTGCAGAAAATTCATGGAATCATGAAAAATGTTAAAGAAAGATAAGACAATATTAGCTATGCCAGCATCTCCAGTTCCATGCAAGTCTCATGGTTACTTTGACCTAACCTTCGTGTATTAACAATCAACATTTTTTCCCAATTAGGTAAGTTTGATCTAATGAAGGGCTTGATAACGTTAACAGCCAGTAGGTGGAGAAATGAGCGGTGCTTCACTACATCCATAGAGATCTAGAGTAGATCAAGAGAGGTGGAGCTAGACGTCCAGCTCCATCTATTTGGCTCTGCAGTGAGCAGTAGTGATCGGAAGTTCGGACCATTTTACTGACTCGGATCTTTGAATCTCCTTCAGCAAAATGAACAAATCTTTTTTCAAGTCATTTCTTTCATTTCAGCAGAATATAATTAAAATGTTACATGTTAAATTCACCAACACATCTAGTACTTGCACAAACGTTGATCACATTTGGAATAAAATATAAAAATAGGCTATTGCAGCCAAGGCCAAATTATGAGAAACAGAAATGATTAATTAATAGCTTAGCATTAGGTCTTCAGGCTATACAGTCTGTTAGTTCACCTCCCGATCTGAGTCGTTCTTTCTTTTGTCACGTCGCATTTCTCACGTCTGTTCCCTGGAAACAGAAATGATTAATTCAGCTCTCGAGTCTTCGGGTCAGAGTCGTTCGTTCATCACGTTACAGCTCCATTTGATAAATGCAGTGTTCTCTGTTGCACGGGGAGCTGCTGTTATATAAAAGCTAGATGATGAAAAATAATGTAAAAACCTGAGACTCAGACAGACACTTCAGCTTCTATCACTCTGTACGGTCTGTTGTCCTCGTCAGGGTCATCTGTAAAATACACAATCATGAACACTTCAAATCAGCCTCTTATTAAATGTCAGGGTTTAATTTTATGGCTAATGAAGAACACTGAGTTCTTACTTCGAGCTCTGTAACATTTCACTGCCAGAATGATGGTCACCAGCACATACGGAGAGGCCGCTACTGCACTGCTGAGGAGCTTCAGTACCGACAGTGGAGCTTTTCTATCTGATGGAACTACAGGGAAAAATACCATGGATAATAAAATAATTATATAATCATCATAATAATAGATTATAATTAATCATATATAAAGCATACATTACAGATCATACATTTAAGTTACATTGAAGATATGAGTCTGAAAAGTTGTCTGTAACTTAATGTTTCTTTAACCACATACATTTAACTGAACATTAGGGCAGTTATATTTGCCTTTATGTTAATAATAAAGGGCGATACTGACATCCAAAAAGTCTCATCTCTCTGTATTCTTTTTTCCTCTTTTTTATTCTGAGTCTGATCTTTGTGTGCAGATGTGTGTATAAACCTCTGTGTCTCAGATCTCTGCAGCCCTGAACACAGTGCTATCTGTTGGTCTTTTGTTAGAATCGACTGAATAACATCAAATCTGTGTCACACTAGAAACTGCACTCAGTTTCTTTATAACAATATTATAATTTATTTTCAACAATCCAGTAGATTTTAAAAGTTTTATCTTTATTCCTGTATATTGTACATCTATTACTGATGAGAACATTGAAGACTCACTGTGCACTGTGATGTTGACAGGATGACTGCGTCCTCCAGATTCAGACATTAATAACATTAAATGTTATTGTTATAAAGGGAATCAAATACTTTGAAAGCTGACTGAAAACACTGTGCATATAAACTTTGTTAATAAAAAGAAAATCAAATAAAAAGAAATTCTCTCAAGGTTTCTCACCTCTGACTGAAACCCAGCTTTTCGGTGACTCTCCTCTCTTTGGGTGTTTACAGTGGTAGAAACCTTCATCTGACTTTGACACAGTACTGATGGTCATCTCTCCTGTAGTCTTGTTCTGCAGGACGGAACCATCTTTATAGAAATCAACACCAGAAGCTGAGATATTTGAGTTGCGAGATAAACAATGTAAAGTCAGAGGATGTCCCTCAGTCACAGGATGAACAGGACTGTCCAGGATCACATCACCATCTGTAGGAAAGAGAAAGAAGACACTGAAATCAGAAAGTGTGTAAAATACAGTAATGATTTTAACACCGAGAGCTACAGTAAATCAGTGGTAGATATCAGAGAGAGTGTACACAGTGCAGCGCTCACAGAGTCTTCATGTGTGAAGGAGAAGATATGCTTAAATGCCAGTTTTATCAGTAACATTCAGATGTGAAAGCAGCTTTCACTGTAATATTCTTAACATCCTGAAACTAAACTAGTCTTCATGAGTTATTCTTATTTATATTTTTATTGTTAAAACATTGTGAAAAGCTTTTTTAGGTTTACCTTCTGCAGTCTAATTTCTATATGGGGATAATAGTTTTATTTATGTAAATCTAATGTATTTATGCCTCTTCTCTCTCTCTCTCTCTCTCTCTCTCTCTCTCTCTCTCTCTCTCTCTCTCTCTCTCTCTCTCTCTCTCTCCCTCTCTCTCTCTCACTTTGTGTGTGTGTGTGTGTGTGTGTGTGTGTGTGTGTCTTGCTCAATTCTGTCTACCTTGTTCTTTATGTTAGTAATAAAGGTGATACTGACATCCAAAAGGTCTCATCTCTCTGTATTCTTTTTTCCTCTTTTTTATTCTGAGTCTGATCTTTGTGTGCAGATGTGTGTATAAACCTGTGTCTCAGATCTCTGCAGCCCTGAACACAGCGCTATCTGTTGGTCTCTTGTTAGAATCGACTGAATAAAAACATCAAATCTGTGTCATACTAGAAACTGCACTCAGTTTCTTTATAACAATATTATAATTTATTTTCAACAATTCAGTAGATTATAAAAGTGTTATCTTTATTCCTGTATATTGTACATCTATTACTGATGAGAACATTGAAGACTCACTGTGCACTGTGATGTTGACAGGATTACTGCGTCCTCCAGATTCAGACTGACACCAGTAAACTCCAGTGTGTGATGTAGAGAGGAAGCTGATGTTACATGTAGATCCTGAAACTGAAGGACAATCAGACACTGTCTCACGGTGTGTGTATCCTCTCACTGTCCATCCAGTAGAGTCACTCTGGTCCTCACAGCTCAGTGAGAGAGAGTCAGCAGTAAAGTGTTGAGTTCTGCTGGGATTGATGATCAGAGACACTGGAGGAGATTCACCTGAAACACACACATTATAATTCAGATCTTATTCTGAAAATTAACATGTATTTTATCATGATGTTAATTTCAGTGTACAGTTTAGTAAACATGTGTACCATTAAAATTACCACAGGACTAATACTTGCTCTGATTAGACAATGATATCTGAATAAAAATCTACTATCAGGTGCTTATTCAGCTGCTTTACACATTCCTCACTAAGGAGTTTAAATATAAACAGTTATTACACAACACATTAGCACATATAGAACACTTAATATTAATAAATGGACATTTTCTACACTCCAACTCAACACTATTGTTGATTTATTTCCTCACCAGTGATCCACAGTGGCTGTAGGTTGCTGAACTGTGTGTGAAAGACTGATTCTCCTCTCTCTGCGCTGCACATATAAACTCCTCTGTGATTCACAGTAACAGGACTGAGTGTGTAGGAGCCTCCAGATCCTCTGCTGCTGTCTGAGAGGAGCGCTGTACTGTACCTGAGGGAACCCTGACTGTCTCGGGAGGGAACCTCTGTGTACCAGCTGAATGTCCAGCCTGTAGAGGAGTGTTTAACCTCACAGCTTAGAGTCACTGAGTCTCCTTCAGTCAGCCAGCGCAGTGGAGACACACTCACTACTGCCTCTGCTGCATCTGATGGACAACAGATGTGAAATAAATAAAATTAAATTAAATCATACAGAGTGGTAATCTTGTTACATGTAATTAATGACGAGATAAAACAAACTCACACACTCACCTGATACAGTGAGTGTAACAGCATCACTGATCTCTGATCTCTGAGAGTCACTGCTTCTCCTCCCTCTGCAGGTGTATTCACCACTGTTATCATTTATAACTGAGCTGAAGCTGAACTCCTGTGTTGTGGGGTAGAGTGTGTAATCTTTCTTATCCCAGTCATATGTCCACTCAGTGTCTCCTCCTCCCTGTATTTCACATCTGAGAGTCACAGTCTCTCCGCTGAACACATGTTTATCAGGCTTTATGGTCACCACAGGTTTAGGACTCTCTATAGAAACATAATCTTATTATTAATTTTATTATTTTATTTTTATTTTATTATTAACCCAAATACAAACACACTTCAATAATGTACAGTTCTAATACTACAACTGCTATATATTTAAGTGATTAGTGATGATGCCATGTTTTGCAACCTGTTTTTACTCACCAGTAACATTTACCCAGAGTGCATCACTGTAGTGTGTGTAGTAGACTGGGTTTCCTCTTCCAGCTCTGCACCTGTACTGACCTCCATCAGAGACTCTAACTGCGCTGTATGTTTTAGTGTAGTAGTCTGTTTCAGCTTCAGTCTCAGTCTCAGTGCTCTGTGTGGGTTTGATCCAGTAAAACTTCCATCCAGCAGACTGCAGCTTCAGTGTACAGGACAGAGTCACGTAGTTTCCTTTCAGTACAGCTCCTTCACGACTTGGTGTGAGTTCAGGTTTAGGTTTTTCTGCAGTTGGAGATGAAACACACAGTTCAGGATGTTAACTGTTCATGTTCTGCTCTCAGAGTGTTTAACACACTAATCACTACTACAGACAAACACACTATTACTGATACACTGTAAAGACTCTACTGTAAAAAGTAGATTTAATGTGAAGTACATTGTTCTCTTATTCAAGTGTAAAGACAAAATGTACTGCATTATGTTTGACTGTTATTTAAAACATCCTTCAATAGAAAATATTTGAACCAGCAGAATGCATTTTATTATTTCATTTTACACTTAATGCAATAATAATAAAAGAAGCGATAATTTTCCATTAATATTATTTATTATTGGATAAAGCTGGGGCATTTTCATGTTCAGCATTTTGCAGCACATTGAGTCAGCAAATAAATAAAAATCACATCTTTAGTCTTCATCGACTGCATTTCACATCATCTCAAAGTCTAACATGTTTACTGCATATCACACTTTGTATGCATATTGTGCAGCTCTATGACTATAATTATGAACAAAATAAATTGTTCGTAATTGAACAAACACACTGAAGTTTAAAAGGTTTTTCATTTTTTCAAAATGTACTTTATGAGTGGTGCATAAATACACACTCTTATTGAATTCATCTTCATCAGTGTGTTCACTATTATGAATGTTGAACACAGGGAATGTACAACTACACCATTAATCATTACTAGACACAGGATAAGTAACGAAACGTTGTTTTTCCGGATCTGTGACATTTTAAATAAATCTTGTGAACTTAATCCACACTGCATGTAGTGATGTGATGCTGAAGTTAATAAATATTTGTGTGAGGAAGAGATTAACACACACACACACACCTGACACAGTGAGTGTAACAGCGTTGCTGGTCTCTGAGGTCTGAGAGTCATTTCTTCTCCGTCCACTGCAGGTGTATTTAGCGCTGAGAGATTCTACAGCAGTGAATGAATATTTACTGTTCTCAGTGTAGAAGAGTATTTGGACACCATCTTTATACCAGTTGTATATCCACTCAGTGTCTGCATGTCCTCGTATTTCACATGTGAAAGTGACTTCCTGTCCACTGAATATCTGTCCATCAGGCTGCATAGTCAGAACGGCTTTTGGTCTCTCTGTACAGTTACAACAAATACATCAAATCAGTCAAACACACCCTTCTCTGACCATCTGATATTTAATCAGTGTGTTTTGTAATGATTATGTGTATCAGTGCATGTTACAGGAGTGTAAGATCAGACATGTACCTATCACTGAGAGAGTCACTTCATTACTCCATGTTGTTGTCCGTCCATCAACAGACCCGTAACATCTGTATTTGTGACTCTGATCTACATTTATAGTGTAGTAATTTTCAGCAGAACTGTGACTATAATGATCATCTTTGTTCCAGTAGTACGGTCCATTTCCTCCTGAAATCCTACATGTGAGTGTAACCGTCTCTCCTCTGAATATTTGAGGTGAATTCGGCTCCACAGACAGAACTGGTTTAAACACTGCTGGAAAAGTCAAAAAGCAAACACACACTGTCAATGTAAATAACTTAAATTCTGCATGACAATGTACAAACAATCTTCTCCACTTTAATAAAAAATCCGACATGTACACAACATAGGCAATAAAATATGTATAAATCACCTTGAGCTTGTCCGACTCGGATAAGTGAAATAAGCACTAAAAAGGGAAGAGGAACAGAGAATATGATGTAACGCTGACTTGATTCTTTTCTTTAAGAAGACAAATGAGAACAATGTCATATACTGCAAAAAATCTATATTTAGTTTCACTTCAGCTATAAGACATGCAATATATCGACCTGTTTCAATAATGAATGGTGTTTAGAAAAAGCTATTTTCACTCAGGTCACTATGCTGCTCATTACTGTCTCATGTTTAATGTCACGTCTCGGGAAATAGGGACGGATGCAAGTGCAGTAGGAACAGTTTTATTTAATGAGAAACACAGGCAGGTAAATCCAAAACGTGACCCAAAACATGCAAGAGGTCAGGCGATCGGCAAACAGTCCTACACGGGGCAAGACAGGAAACTATGTCGTGGTCACGGAAAACAGGTCGAGATACAAAACATGAAACATAAACTGTGACTATGAACTGGGAGCAGAGAAACCAGCGTGAACTAAACAAACGAATCCAAACATGAAACCTGACATGAACTATGACTATCTATCGTAAGTTATCTAATCCAATGTTCCGGGCTGTGTATATACACAAACCTCATCAGCCTCGTAATGGCTGACGGCTGAGGGCAATTCAGACACAGCTGAAACAATAGCCAATGACAGAACAGGGAGGAGACATAACAAAACATAACAAATGCACGTGTCCAAATGTCACCAAGGGAAAAGCAGGTGCTCGCGCACCTTGCTCGTCCACGCGCGCTCACATGTTCTAACGCGCGCTGCGTTTCCTATGATGAAAAAAAAGAGATTGCTGCCTTGCAAAATGGAAGATCTGGAGTAAAGAGGAGCAGTGATATTCATAACCTTCATCCAGTGTTGATGGATGGTGTGCTGAAGGTTGGTGGTGGACTTAGTAGAGTAGCGATGCCAGAAGAGATGAAACGTCCTGTTATCTTGTTAAAGGAGCACCATGGATCCAAACTCATCTGGCCACATGTTCATAAAAACTAGGTCATGCTGGACGAAACCATGTCAACACTTCAAAAAAGGTAATGAGTTATAAATGCAAACTCTGCATGTAGAAAAATAATTTCAGAATGCGTTGTCTATCAACGTCTACAGGGCAAGATGGGAGAACAAACAATGGCTGACGACTCATGCATTAAAGTTTGATAATGGACCAAATTTCATTGGAGCAGAAAGAGAGCTCCAGACAGCTTTGAACACACTGGATCATGACTAAATCCTGCGTACATGTTTCTATCTGAGGGACTCAAATGGACATTTAATCCCCCTGCTGCATCGCATCACGGTGGCGTGTGGGAGCGGCTCATTCATCTGGTAAAGAAGGTCCTGTACTCCACTGTCCAACAACAATCGTTGGATGATGAGAATTTTCACACCATCCTTTGTGAAAGCTATCCTTAATGACCTCCCCATCACAAAGCTTTCTGATTATTTAAACAACTTGGAAGTGTTGTGGATAAAATCATCCTTTTTAGCCTGAGTCGTTTTTGACTTCAGAGACAGAGAGTTTAGTAGATGTCAAAAGTGAATAAACTTTATTGAAAACCAACAATGTGTGACTGTCTGCAGAGAGTCAAAATTGTACATACACAAACATGTCTTTATATACCTCCCTAAAACAGTAAAATTATCCCTAGGTGTGGCATTCAACTTTTCTTTTTATAACAGAATAATCTCCATCGCCTTAACTAATTATTCATATCCATAGGATACCCCACATTGGTGGCGCATGCGCAGCCAGTTGTGTGTTCTTCAAAGGTCTTACCAGACCTGGGTTCTCCATCATGTCACGTAAATCGTCCCATATCCTCATCTTGGTACCCTTCCCTTGAACTCTTCTCTCTTCTTATGTTACTGATTTGCAAGCTCAGGGGGCCCAATTCAGGAACCCAGTTCTGGAATGTGTCTAATTTACTGCCACAAAGTGAAGCTGCGTTTAGACAAACACAAGTTCTTAATTTACTACAATTGAGTGAATCTGCTTTAAACAAACCCAAAGCACCTAATTTACACACTTAGAAGTGAAGCTGAGTTTAGACAAACACAGGTTCTTACTTTACACACTTAGACCACCTTTTGGAAGTGTTTTATAGTTTTAGATTTGCCACAGAAAGCTACTGCTGTTTAGTAAGACACAGAAATCTTCTAGAATATTAATGGATCAAACATTGTTCTATGGATTTAGATTATGCTTCTAACTATTGATTACATATAGGTTATGCTTTTTAACCCATACTAATTATTCGATTATGCTTTAAGTAGTACTTCTAAATGTAAACATATTAAATACACTTCATTAACATATCCAGAAGTGAGTTATACATATTGATTACACGTCATAGATATTTTCTCTCTCATATACATATACATATATATATATATATATATTTTCCTTGGAAGCTCTTATGCCCAATCACATTTTACAGCTGAGAACAAAACCATTTCTTCCAGCATGACTTTTTAAAGAAAGTCATCTGTACATCAGACATAAATGGAGACAAGTCCAATACTTGTCTGATCTTTTTTGGAAAAGGTGGATCAGAGAATTCCTTCCACTGCTCCAGGAATATCAGACGTGGATAAAACCACACAGAAGCTTCACTGTTGGTGATATTGTGATCATCATGGATCCAGCAGCTCCATGGGGTTCTTGGCTACTTGACAAAATATCTCAAACATATCCTGACAAAAGAGGACTAGTACGATCTGCACAACTCAAAACTAAAACAAGATTACTGGACAGACCTGTGATTAAAATCTGCCTGTTTTTAGAAGACACTGAGGACTGATCTCTAAAGTAGATATACACACATACATATTCTGGCTCCTTTGGTAATTTAATGGATTGTAGTTGCACACCAACAATTATGGGGTCGGTGTGTAGGGGCCATTATAGATACAGGTGCATCTAAAAAATTTGAATATTATGGAAAAGTTCTTTTTTTTTCATTAATTTAATTCATCTAGAAAATATGAAAATAATACTTTATTTTCTAGATTCATTACACATAAAGTGAAATATTTCAAGCCTTTTTCCTTTTAATCTCAATGATTATGGCTTACACCTCATGGAAATCAAAAATCCAGTATCTCAGAATATTAGAATAAAGAATTTATAATACAGAAATTCGACCGTCTGAAAAGCATGTTAATTTTTGCACTCAATACTCGGTCAGGGCTTTAATCGTTTTGCACAAATTACTGCATCAATGCGGTGTGGCATGGAGGCAATCAGCCTGAGGCACTGCTGAGGTGTTCTGGAAGCCCAGGTTGCTTTGTTAGTGGCCGATAGCTCGTCTGTGTTGTTGGGTCTGGTATCTCTCATAGATTCTCTATGGGGTTCAGGTCAGGTGAGTTGGCTGGCCAATCAAGCACAGTAACACCATGGTCAGTAAACCAGTTACTAGTAGTTCTGGCACTGTGGGCAGGTGCCAAGTCCTGCTGGAAGAGGAAATCAGCATCTCCATAAAGCTTGTCAGCAAATGGAAGCATGAAGTGCTCTAAAATCTCCTGGTAGGCATCGTATTGACTCTCGACTTGAGAAAACACAGTGGACCAACACCAGCAGATGACATGGCACCCCAAATCATCACTGACTGTGTAAACTTCACACTGGACTTTACACTGGACACAGTGGCCTCTCCACTCTTCCTCCAGACTCTGGGACCTTGATTTCCAAATGAAATATACAATTTACTGTCATCTTCCCATAATTGTGGATGTGTGTACTGAACCAGACTAGGAGATTAAAGGCTCAGGAAACTTTTGCAGGTGTTTTGAGTTAATTATCTGATTATAGCTATTCTCAGGTCGACATTTCTGCATTATAAATTATTTTTCTAATTTTGAGATTTTTGATTTCCATGAGCTGTAAACAATTTTTGCTTCCCAGAACATGCATTTTTAAGGTTTGTTTTTTGTTAGCCATTAAAGTTTTCTTTATGGAAATAGAAAGATGTTTATAGGTTTGCAGAATGTGCCCCTAATGTTCTCTCAATGCTAACATTATGTTTTCTTGATGTCCCCATAATTTCATGAACGAGAATTGAAAACTACTCAAAGTGACTGAGTAATCTGAGTAAACTTTGTGTTAAACTTTGTTTGTAAAAACCTTGCTGATGGACCTACTTGATATAAATCACAATTCCCAACTCAGTGGTACAGGTAGTAAAACTTGAGATAAAGTTCTCCAGTTCTCCAGCTCAACGTTCTCAACTCAGCTAGTAGCCTATTTTTTATTGAAGGCTGTGGTAATTTACCTGTCAATGTATGACTTGAACAGATAAAAGAGCTGGATTTATCATAAAACTTGCCTCAGGTGTTATCATTGTTTTCAGGACTACCAGACCATAAAATATAAAACCATTTGGCTCTCTAACACGAGACTGGGCTAGTTTGGTGTCAAGCTAAGCTAAGTAAACTATCATCGTATGGGTTTAGCTGCTACAGAGCCATGCAGAGTACATTATCTGTCCTTGTGTTCTGCTCATATCATGTTCACGTAAACTGGAACTCATATAGACATTTACACGTCAGAGGATGTTAGTGTTTCAGTTTCAGCGACTTTACTAGTTAAAAATGAATAAAAATCAGTGTATATCCATTTTTCCCCTCACACTGACTGTGTGAGATGGCTTTGGGCAGAATTCAGAGCTGTCAGCAAATAAGACACAAGTATTTCCACATATTTTCCTGTAAACCCTTTCTGATTGGTCTCACCTCCATTTACTGAAGATAAAATTACAACACTTCAGTATTTTACTGATGCTCAGTTACATGTTGGCAAACTGCTCACTAGGTGAATTATTCACTACTGAATTATTTGGGGCTAAAGAAAAAATCTTTGGGACTATATCCCCGAATGCCCAGGTCAGGTACTCTTTCTTGTGGGTGGGTCAGTGGGGTGGTGGCGAGGGCGTTGGGGCGGTCATCGGCACCTCCAAGCTGGTGTCGCCCTAAAGACTGCCTGGTTTACCTATGTCACATACCATGACAGTACGGACTGCATTAGATTCAGTACCTATAGCTCGTTGGTACAGTGTGTACTGATCAGTATGTGTGTGTAGTATGAATACAACCTGGACATACTACATCCGACATGTTGGTGCAGACAGCTCTTCCGTTCCAGTTCTGTTACATTATGGGATAGTGCAGTATCCACAGTGTCCACTGGATCCATACTGCAGAATCAGAAGGTCATCCAGGTATTTCTCGC
Source organism: Ictalurus punctatus (assembly GCF_001660625.3). Classification (NCBI taxonomy): domain Eukaryota; kingdom Metazoa; phylum Chordata; class Actinopteri; order Siluriformes; family Ictaluridae; genus Ictalurus; species Ictalurus punctatus. The sequence goes on from NC_030422.2 coordinate 26,191,603, forward strand.
CTACAGTTTCATGAATACTGAGAATTCTGACATGCTACTACTCTGGTGTACTGCTTTTCACCTACTGTGTAGTAGGGTAGTAGGGATATTCAGCTTATGGTAGTACGCCAAAAATAATAGCACTGGACACTGTGCTATCCCATAATGCAGTAGCTTTCAACCAGGGGCCCCACTGGGGAGGCGGGAAGAGATCGGAAGGGAGGTGCAAAAAAAACAAAAAAAAAACACAGACAGGGCATCATTTGTGTATTCTGTGTATTTTATTGCTTTTCAAATATATTGTGCATAAATGAAAAACTCAGTGTTCTCTCCCTCTGTATTTTCTCTTTTCTGGGGAGAGGTGGAGTTTAGCTGCCTTTTATCTAGCTGTCACTGCAGACCAGTGTTGCCAACTTAGCGACTTTTCAGACCTCTTTAGCAACTTTCTTTTTGCAAAAAAAAAAAAAGCACCTAGTGACAAATTTAGCGACTTTTTGGACAAACCTTAGCAACTTTCCAAACGTGGCCAGTACTGTCCTGCAAGCGCGAGGTCTTGCTTTCCCACCTCACTCACACCTCCCTCTGAATCTGCTCTGTTCAGTGAGGGTCTGAGAGCCAGAGATTTAACAATGTCATGGATAACGAGACACGCCCTTCTTCCCAATGTGAATGTTTTTAGAATGCTAGACGAATGGAATGCTACATGTTTTACATGTAAAATAGTCCACATTATTACAGCCTAGTTTTTTATATATATATATATATATATAATGTATATATATATATATATATATATATATATATATATATATATATATATATATATATATATATATATATATATATGTGTATGTGTGTGTGTGTGTGGTGTGTGTGTGGGGGGGGTGCCACAAGATATGGGATTCTTGGGGGGGAGGCTTTAGTTACAAAAGGTTGAGAACCTCTGCCATAATGCAACAAGATAGGCGCGGAAGACCTGTCAGAATCGGCACCAAGTAGTATTTCCCGTTTGTATTCATGCTTATCACTTACTACTGATCAGTACTGTACTGTATCAATGACCCAGCAGTAGGTACTGAATCTAATGTGGCGGGTGCTGAATCTAATCTAGCAGGGATGCTACTGAATCTAATGCAGCAGATAGGCTACTGAATCTAATGCAGTAGAGCTGGCACAGTATGCCTTTTCAGATGCAGCTGCAGTTTTTACCACAGACGCTCACGCACAACTTATCAGCACTATCATTTATTTATTTATTTAAAAGTAACAACATAACACTCTGATCATGTACTCTTCCTTTCATACCTTATAAGAAACAGAAAATGTTCATCCATGATAAAAGCCCACGAACATATCACAAACCAAAATCTGATTCACGCTCAGAAAAAACTCCACGTCACCTCAGACACTGTAGATTTTAGATTCCACACATATGCACTAAAGTGAACCAAAAGGTCACTGCAGTCTGATTAGATCAGATTGCATTGGATAAGAACCACTAGGTACTGCATGTTGTAACACACATGCGCAATGGCAGATACAGTACATCACTGTTATCCATCTATGGTTAGGGTTAGTGTTAAAGTTAGAACATCCAGTACATAGTATATCTAATCTAATGTCATTACACTACAGGATGCAGTGAGGACACACCCAATTAACAGCAATCCAGATAAACTATGCTGAAAATAAAAAATATTTAGTCCCCTCTGACTCCATTGGAACAGCAGGCCAAGTTATTGTTATTGCTGCAGACTGAAGACATTTGGGTTTGAGATCAAAAGATGAAAAGGAGAAGAGAGGTTAGAATTTCAGCTTCTGTTTCCTGGTATTTATATGTAGACGTGTTAAACGACATAGAACATACCACATTTCTTTCAGACCACCCAATTGGTAGATACTAGGAAATAAAAGCTGAAATCCTAAGCTCTTGTCTCATATCCATCTTTTGATCACAAACCCAAATGTCTTTGGTGTACAGCAGAAACAAATGAATAGGCCTTGCTGTTCCAATAGTTTCAGAGGGGACTGTACTGTACGCTCCCACTGATATCATTATTAATGCAACTAATTAATACTATTCTATTTATAAATGTAACCCTTACCTTAACCTCAGTAACCAAATAACAAAGTTCTCACATGGGCTCAACTCAAATGAACTAACTCACACAACTGATATGGATGTACACTGATCCAACAATCATATCAGACTCTTACGAAAATGTTCTAATCACATATTAACCTCATCACACAGGACATTAGACTTCATCTGAACATATTGTTTTAAGCCACCACTCACTCTAATGAAGACACAAAGAAAACATTTACTCACAGATCATCACACGGAGTGGACGAAGCTCCATCCTGTCACACTGATGAAGGATTGACTGATCAGTAGACTGTGTTAAAGCCACTACACTTCCTGTGTTCTTACACATAGAGAGAAAGAGAGAAAGTCTTCCGTTCTGGTCAAAGTTGATGTGCTCTTTTCAGGTGAACCCAGAAATTATAACAACAATTTTCAGAACATAACTTTATTCAACTCCTGAACTTGTACAGTTCCTCTGCTTCTTCACACAGGTTCATAATTGATTTCAACAAGACATCCAGTGGACCTTTCTGGAAAGCTTTCTATCTTGTTTGATTGAATAAGCAAGCTAACTCTTAAAAGAATGAGGTCTTTCCTAAATCAAGAAACATTTCTATTCTGTCAGATTTACCTCAGGTTTTGGGTTTGATGCAGTCCATAAAGATCAGAAAAGGTCACTGGACATGATGTCAGAACCTCCTCTGAAGCTGGGAGGCAGGGCTTCTGCTAGTCACAAAATGGGGTTCTTAAATGTACAACCTAGATGTGATCAGTGAAAGGGATTCCAAGACTTAGATTTTTCCAATAAATCTGTACGTATTTTCATCCATTATATTTGTATATAATAAAAATGATATTATTATTATTAATTATTAGGTAAATATAGCACTTTTCTAGGCACTCAAAGCTCTTTATATTGAACTGGCGGTGTGTGTGTGTGTGGGGCGGGGGGTGTCTTCTCAACCACCACCAGTGTGTATGATGCGACAGAACACCCACTACACATCATCCATTGGTGGAGAGGAGAGGAGAGTGATGTAGCCAATTCAGAGATGGAGATTATTAGGGTGTCATGATAGATAAGGGCCAATGAGGTAATTTCACCAGGACACCAGGGTTACACCCCTACTCCTTACAAGAAGTGTCCTGGGATTTTTAATGACCATAGCGAACCAGGACCTTGAGCTCACTGAGTGCTGTTAGTGTTTACCACAGAAACTAGAGTGAGAACATATAGGTGTGGCTGTTTTAATTTTGGCTTTACTGAGAATGTAAATGACAGCATTTCCTCACCTCTCACACAGCTCAGCTAGAACAGAAACCAAACCACAATTATGTTTTATGTCTTGGCTGCTAATCATTTAAAATGTGTAATCATTAAAATCATTTAAAATCACATATCTGCTGACTAACAAATAAACTCTGTGTAGTAACGTCAATTAATCACAACATTCATCGCTAGATATAAATGGTAATTTTTAAATGTAAATCAAATCTGAAATGAATGATGTGAGCTAATTTGCAGTTGTGTGCAGTATTCAGATAAGACTACATAATGAAGAAGGAAGTCTTAAACTGTATCACTGCTGCCATTTGCAAAAACATTATCGTTCATAGATTAGAGTCTGCACATCTGGAGCTGGGCTGTGCTGTTTGAACCTACTGGCTCTACAGGGTACTGCAAGTAAAAACATGATATACAGTGCCCTCCACTAATATTGGCACCATTGGTAAATATGAGCAAAGAAGGCTGTGAAAAACCTTTATATTTTGTTAAAAAAAAAAAAAAAAAAAAAAAAAATTCACAAATTCTCTGGATATCATGGATAAACAATTGCAGACAAAACAGGTTTATAAAAAAAATCTTTATTAAATATAGGTGTGCACCAATTATTGGCACCCTTTAAGTTGATACTTTGTCCTACCTCCTTTGACAAGATAACAGACAAGAGTCTTCTCTTATAATGCCTGATGAGGTTGGAGAATACATGGCAAGGGATCTGAGACTGTTCCTCCATACAGAATCTCTCCAGATCCTTCAAACGCTGGTGGACTCTCCTCTTCAGTTCACCCCACAGGTTTTTATTATTTTTTTAATGTATGTTTTGGATCATTGTCTTGCTGTAAGATCCAAACACAGCCCATTTGAAGCTTTCTGGCAGAGGCAGTCAGGTTTTCATTCAATATTTCTTGATATTTGATAGAGTCCATGATGCCATGTATCATAACTAAATGTCCAGGTTCTCTGTCAGAAAAACATCCCCAAAACATTACACAGCCACCACCATATTTAACCGTGGGCATGAGGTACTTTTCTATAAGTCTACCTCTCTGTGTGCGCCAAAACCACCTCTGGTGTTTATTAGTAAAAAGCTCTATTTTGGTTTCATCTGACCATAGAACCCGATCCCATTTGAAGTTCCAGTCGTGTCTGGAAAACTGAAGACGCTTGAGTTTGTTTTTTGATGAGAGTAGAGGCTTTTTTCTTGAAACCCTTCCAAACAACCTGTGGTGATGTAGGAGACTTCGGATTGTAGTTTTGGAGACTTTCTGACTCCAAAGACGCAACTAACTTCTGCAACTCTCCAGCTGTAATCCCTCATTATTTCACTTAGAAATAAGCAGATAAGAGGTCTAGAATTTATTACAGGTGCATTTGGAATCTTAATATGAAGTCCAAAGGGCTGTCACTGCCAGTGGGGTGAGCCATCATTAGGCTGAAAAATCAAAACAAACCCATTAGAGAGATATACAGAACTGTGGTGGATGACAGAAAAATTCTTTCTCTTGTGAAGAAAAACCCTGTCCAGCAAGTAAGAGTATCTGTGTCACAGTCAGGACTTTAGCAAGGTGAACATATGGGGTTTACCACAGGATGTAAACTATTGAGCCTCAAAAGCAAGAACATCAAATCAGAGTTTGGTAAAACATTTTAAAATGCCCACACATTTCTGGAACAGCTTATAGAGACATGAGACAAAGATCAACTTGGGAATGTTGGGAAGAGAAGAACATGGAGAAGGAAAGGAACTGCTCATGATCTAAAGCATACATCTTATGGCGTGGATGTGTATGGCTGCCAGTGGAACTGCATCCCTTGTATTTATTGATGTGACTGCTGACAAAAGCACCAGGATGAAGTCTGTGTATAGGCATGTTAAAGTCTTTTAGGGTTAAATTATCTGCTCAGATTCAACCAAATGCCTCAAAACTCATTGTACGGTACTTCACATTGCAGATGGTCAATGTCCTAAAGCATACTTCTCATAGCAACCCAATTTTTTAAAAAGGCAAACAAGTGGAATATTCTAAAATGGGCAAGTCACCTGACCCGAAACTAATTTAGCATTCATTTCAGGTCATGAAGGCAAAACACCACTAGAATAAGCAGGAAGTGAAGACAGCTGTAATTAAGATCTGGTAGAGCATCATAAAGGAAGAAACCCAGCATCTGGTTATGCCTATGGTTTCCAGACAGTCATAGACAAGTCTGCAAAGGTTTTGCAACCAAGTATGATAATTTATGACAGTTTGTCCAAATACTTTTGGCCACTTAAAATTAGGGGGATTGCATATAGAAGTTAATTCAATGTGGATGTTAATAACCTCAAATTAAAGTTGAGTCTGTACTTTGAGCTCTTTTGTTTATCCACCCATCCCAGGATATACCGCTTATCCTTTTCAGGGTCACAGGGAACCTGGAACCTATCCCATGGAGCATGGGGCACAGGCAGGGCACACCCTGGACATGGTGCCAGTCCATCTAAGGGTACACTCACTCTTTCACTCACAACTCAGCCTACCATGCATGTCTTTGGACTGGGGGAGGAAACCGGAGTACCCAGAGGAAACCCCTGCAGCACGGGGAGGAAATGCAAACTCTACACACAGGGCCACAGTGTGAATCGAACCCCTGACCCTGTGAGGCAAACATGCTAACCACTAAGCCACAGTGTGTCTCTTAGCTATTTCAACTCCAATATTCTGTGCTAGACAGCTAAAATTATTTTGTGAATGTCCATTTGTAGTCAGTGTAGTCATTAGCATGTTTGACTGGACACCTGATTGCATTTAAACAAATATCAATAACAATATATAAGTTGATGTCTGTAGTGTGATTCAATGTAAAAGCTCCTTCTGCTGGTGAGAGACTGAACTGCAGCTGAGGTCCACTCAGTCATATTCTTAATAAGAAACAACTCAAGAGTCATAATTTGCCTGCCTGCTTTTTAAATATTTTTTTGGGGAAGTGTTCATTAAAATGTGTTGTTTTCAGATCACTAGTGCATCCCAAAGTACAGCTGCTGTTGCAACATGAGAAATTAAAAGACCTTGCACAGAAAAGAGTCAGCTCCTCCAACCCCTACTCCAATTTCAGATGATTCAGATAACACGGACAACTGACTTGCTTGAAGACAGCAGTGATGAGCAAGGAAGAGAGTGGTAAGTAGTGTTTTAATCTCCTTGTAGCAATGTGGCTCGTTTGTTCATGCTGTACCAACTACACCACCCCGAGAAAATGGGGAAAGAACCCAAATAAAAGACATGCATGTACATTCCACTTAGAACAGGCAAGGGTTTCCATACAAGAATACAATTTATTTTAAAGTTAAAAAGACTGGCCAAGAATTATTTTAAAACGGAGCAGCCAACACAATCAAGCACTGGCTATATAAAACAGACAAGAGAAAGTTAACAATAATCATAGGAGGACTGAGGCTTCCTGTATGTAGGGCAGGCTAGTACAACCGCACCAGCTATACAAAAAGGGAAAAGCACCCCATTAATCAGAATCATACCCACAAAATTCACTGCAATGAACACAACAGTAATAACCCTTAGACAAAGCCTGAAGTGCAGCCAATAATTTCCCCCAGCCTCAGGAAGCACTCAGCTCCTACAAGGAGAAAACAAAAAGACAATTACAATACGTTCAAAGCAGACAAACAAAAGAATAAAACAAAGACAAACATACTGTCATGAAAACAGATAACCTTGAGCTCAAACTGATCACAGGTAGCAAGTTTACCAAGACTGACCAAAACCACTAGTACCACATAGCAGTATCAACATAACTGAGACTGTTACAACACAGTTGAATTAAAGAAAACTGATCTTAATGACAGTAACCAACACAAAAAGAACAGAACAAAATCAAAAGCACAAATAAAACAGGAAAAAAGGCAAAACAAACTGAAGCAGCAAATTCAAACAAGCGGTCAATCAGCCCCAAAGCAGAATCAAGCAGCAACAAAGCAGCAGAGCAGCAGAGCCAAACAGCAAAACCAAGCAGCAACGTGGCTCCACGAATGAGGGGGAGGCGCTATACCGATATGACCACATCTCACTCAGCCCGCCTTAACGCATGCAAAACCGAGGACCCTAAGAACAGGTGTTACAACCTCAATTAGGAATGCATGCAATAGAGTTTAGCTCGAGTAATAGAACTAAAAGATTTACCTACCATGATCCGATGACATGATACTCACGATGGAACATCCGAAAATCATAGTTGTGACGGCAACAGCTGGTGCTCCGACCGGAGCTACGTTAAACTACCATGCTACACAGTTGGAAGCCCTGACGGCACGCCACACTGAGAGTAAGCAGCACATCACACTCACACACAGTCTCGATCGCCCGACGTCACACTAAACAAACAAATCTCATGGTAAACGCACAACGCTAGCATCAAAGAGCTAAGCGACAAAGCTAAATCCACATACCTCTGTAGTCCGTAGCAACGAAAGGAAGGGGCGGGTTTTCGACCATGACGCATTCTGAGGGGCCTTAATGACCACTTATATACTATGGTAGGGAGCGAGCCCATTGGCCACGTAGTTAATAAGGGTGACGTTTTAGTCACGACACACACCCCACTACATTCTGATAATGAATTTCAATGGTTTAATTCAAGCTGATTTATTTCCAATTAAAGTGGCTATCGTGAATACACGTCTGTGTAGCTCTCTTCACTGTTAAGTTGTTCACGGGAACTGACCTGGTATTCTACTATTATGTGTTTTCTTAATATTATATCTGTTATTTATCTGACCTTTGCCTGGTCTGAGTCAGGGAAATAAAACAAAGCAAAGCTGGGAAATGACATGATTTCTGTTGAAAATTGAAGAAGTGTTAGAACACAGCAGGAATAATTAGTAGAAAGATATGTGCATTTACACAAATAACTTAATCGTAACAGGCCCCAAATTGTCCTTGTCAAAGTTTATTTGAGGAAGAGATCCAAGAACAGTTTTGAGAATGCATAGATTTTAAGGAAAATATAAAAATGAATGAATAATAGAAAAAAAAAACAGATACACATAGGCTATAGTATCCACAAAATACAACAAATTTAAAACATAAATTTCAAAATGTACATTTACAAACACAGAGATTTTTATGACATGAATTCTAGCCAGAAGATGGCACTGTTGTAAGATGAGTATAAAAGTAATAAAATGGCCCCATTTATACAGAAAATACATGAAAGCATTTTGTTTGTTTTTGAATGTGTACTTGAATCTTACAGTAGACTTTGTTGCCAGTCTGTGTGATCCAGGATTGATAAAATATTTCCTGATGAAATTTTTCATGCTCTCCATTTAGCTTCGGCCACATTTTTAACAAATAGACCTCTGTTTGTAATCTGTTTGCTGCAGATGTACAGTATTGCTAGACTTAAAAATATTAATGAGAAACAGAGTTGATTATTTATACCGCAATACTTGTAGTTATTATTCTTGTATAGTACAACAGTAATGATGCATAAGAATTAATTATTGAATGGGCTTGTTACAGTGCAATAAAATTTGCTTTACATTGATAGTTTCTGGAAGACGAGTGACATTACCGCCACATTTGGCGCATTTGGTGGAGTTTAGGCCTTCTTACTATTCAGCAACCAAAGACATACATGTTTGGCATTTGTTTCTTATGTGGAAGTAATTTTGGATACCTTCAATCTAACCATCTCTGTACTTTTCACAATCTGTGTTGATTAAGTAGAAAACATCAGCAAGCTCACATTTCTGCACTACAAGCTCGCTTAAAAAAGGAACAATTTAATGTTTAGATAGTTTTTCTTTTGCTTTGCAATGTAGAATTTGGCAGTTAAATGCATACATGTTCCATCTACAGGAAATGTTATGATATTCATCTTGTTGTGGTTTGTGATATCTGCATGCATTTATTTAAAGTATTGCTTAATAAAATGAAACCATGAAGTGATATGTTATGATGAAATGATACATGATCTTTTTAACTATAGTCTGGAGAGTGTGGGTGTACCGTGTGGTGGAAAATACATCAGTGCATCTCTGTATGTGATCTTAACAGCTTTCAGTTCTGTAGGTGTGAACTGCACACAAATGACATAATGAAGCCCCTCACATGAGTGAAAAAATATTTTCAAGAATAAAAGTTCAGTCACATTGACTTATTTCTCTTACTATTACTACTGAATCCTTTTGCTTTACAACCAGTCCTAATAGTGGAGAAGTAATCAATAAAATACACCCTGCTAATACTGGTGCTGTCTTTACACATGTCCTCAGCCCCCTCCCAACCTCCCCCGCCCCCAAACACACACATTTTAAGCCAAATAAGTGCAAAGAAACTGTACAAGCCAATCTCACTCTGATTTTACTGTCAGTGTACACATGATTAACTCTCTCTCTCTCTCTCTCTCTCTCTCTCTCTCTCTCTCTCTCTCTCTCTCTCTCTCTCTCTCTCAGCCTCATCTCTTCAGCTTTGTACTCACTCCTCCAGCACCTGTAAATGAACATTTAGAGCTGTTTTAGATTTTACTTTCTGAAATGATTAAACTTTGGTGTATTAAGGCAATAGCAAATAAGTTAGGAGCATTTAAAAGGCAATGCAAATCTTAATAATCTTAAATATAAAGCACTAAATACTGATGAATTATATGAGGATTAACTGTCATGTGTAAAATTACACTGTAACACTTGCACTTCTTATAGTTGAATTTCTGCTAACTGCACTGACACTATAGGACCGAGGAAGAAATTTCATGAAAATGTGATTTTAAACAACTTTATCTCTTATTTTGAACATTATCTCTCATTTTGAACAGTTTAAACAACTGTTTACATTGTTAAACAACAAATGTTACTGGCATATTTTCTAAAATAAATAAATAATTAAACAGTTTTTAAAAAAGTGTATTGGCATAACAGTTAACAACTTCCATGTCATCTTGAGCAAGAGACAGGCTTGTTTAACTGATACACTGTAAGCAATTATATGCTCCTCTTTTTCACAGTAGCTACTGATACATCAGCAAAAACTAGTCTTTGTAAATGTATAGTTATAGGGCCAGGTAGTTCTGGGAGATATATACATATACTACAAAGAAAAAGTGTATTAAATCCAGTTTCTACTGTGAAAAACTGTGAAGGGAGCTGATTTATTTCTCATAATACATATTATTCATTCAGCTGTGGGATCTGGTTGCCTTAGGGTTGTTTATTTTTCTCTTATAGATCAAAGTTTATTTGTTTTCCTGAGTTAGTTGAGGTGTGAACACAATGAGCTTCACAAGTAAAGATCTACCCCAGGAAATTAAATTACTAGAGGACTCTCTCACTTTGTTTACTGAGTGTTTGAGCTGTGAGAGGAACCAGAATGCACATCTCTATTTTCTACTGCTAAGAGCTACAGTTGACTCACTTCTGCTGTGATTACATCATGATACCCAGCAGCTGGTAAGGCTCGCAGAAACAGGAAGAGAGGACACTGGAGCTGCTTTTTGAAGTAAAGCCTATTTATACATTGACACACTGCAAAGAAGGAATTTGAAGAAAGTAGAAAAAAGCCTTGTTTCTGGGAAATTAGTCTTATTTTTTGTGTAAAAAGAAAAAAATATCTTGTCAAGAATGTTTTGCCTTAGAAAAGTAAACTCATTTTAAGAAAATAAAAATATCTAACTTTGTGTAAATAAGATATGCCAGCTAATACGTAGCAAGATTTAACCATTAACAAGCTACAACAATGGTTTACATAAAATACCAGCAGAGGAACAACATTATTTTCCTTATTTAAGACTGTCTTTTCAATGAAGCAGCTATGTGTCCTGGGCTGCGTCTGAAATGGCGTATCCTGCTACACAGTAGGTGAAAAGTAGTGCATCAGAGGGATAGTACGTCTGAATTCTCAGTAGACGAGAAACAGTAGGCAGGAAATACCCGAATGGCGTACTGCTTCCGGTGAGTTTTTGCAGTATGCAACTGATGGACACTACACTAGTCAAAAATCCCACAATGCAATGGGACTGGTGCGCACAAGCTCAGAAAAAAAAAATGGTGGAAGACAGCACACTCTTTAAGTATTAAACCTTGGTTAAACAGGACTTGTTTAATAATACCTCAATAAATTGTTAACTTGTTGAAGGTTTAAACAAGAAAACTGTTTTCACAGCGTTTTAAAGCTTTTTTGTGATCTCCATCATACGTTAGCTGGCCAAGATAACTGTAACGAATTTACCCCAGCCTGTTAACCCCGCCAACATTGCAAATTCAGTTAACATTCCTGATGTATATTTTGCCGTTAGTGCAGTTGCTTTAATCTGGTGATTTTTGTGTTTATGATGACATCGAAGGTCACATGACAATGCCAACATGGCGGATGTAGTATGTCCAGGATTGTATTCATACTACACACACATACTGATTAGTATGTACTGTTTCAACGGCCATGCAGTAAGTACTGTCACAGTACAAGAGTTCAGACGCAGCCCTGATTATGCTGGAAACCACACTCAACTACTTTATCCATCAGCCACAGCATGTCACATGACCTAGACACATGTCCAACTGTTCACTCACACCTGTTCTGTGTTACCGCTAATAAGCACCCCTGTACAAGTTCTAGTTTTTCAGCACCTAACAGTCAAGCTTTTGTTGTCGTGTTCATGTGTTATCATGTGTCCTACAGCTGCTCTCATAGTCTGCATGTTTTTGCCTGGTGTCCATTGTTTCGTTTATGGTTCTTGTTTACACAGATTTGGTTGTTTGTTTTGCACGTCATTCAATAAAACTCTGCGCTTGCAGCCGCTGCCTTCTACAATCCCTGACACTATGTTGCAGAGTTTTTCCCTGTTTCAATAAAAATGATAAAAATAACAATGCTTCTGGTGGTTTAATTTAAGACAAAATCACTTATTTTATTATGCTGTTTGAAGAAATTGTGTGTTATTATAAGCTTGTTTTGTGCTAATTATTAATCTTAGATTAAGGGATAAATTCTTATTAAACTCAAGCAAGAGACCAAAATACTCATTAAGCAAGTGTATGTTGAATAACTGAGTTTTCATTACTTGCGATAAGCACAAGTTGCTTAAATTGGGCATTTTTGTCTAGATTTAATATTCAATAGCATTTTTAGTGACTAGATATTTATGCTATTTTCAGGAATTCTTACCAAGTCAGTTTTGCTTACCCCATTGGCAGATTTTCTTTGCTTGATTTTAGTACACTTTAACTAGATTTAAGTGCGTCTTGCTTGTTTCAAGAAAGGCATTTTTTGCACACTGCGAGTGACCTCTGACTGAAATTTGATGTAGCGTACAATTTGCTTTTAAAATTGCTTCAGGTGTAGTACCATTTGATTACACAACACTATTTATCAGACACAACTCCTATTTAACTTCTTGAACAAAACTTGAACTAGGGTTTCTATTCAAGATCTCTCCAAGTATTTCTAACTCAATTTGAGACTTGTAAATGGAACAAATTTTGTCTTACCTATGTATTCTGCTTCAGCTGTGAGTAAACAGTTTCATACTCTACACTGGCCTTCACTAGATGTAAAGAAGAAATGCTGAATTAATGTCCACAATCAACTGCAGCCCATCTCAACTGTTAAATAGACATGAACTAAATGAATTGGGTAATAAATCAGAACACATTCAAAGTTGATGTACCTGCATACGCATGCAAAATTTTTTACCTTGACTTTTCTTTGTTTTTTTTCTGTGGCTTAAGTTCAAGCTCAGTGTAAGTCACGTCACTGGGTCCAGCATCATCATCTGCAGTGACAGTGATCAGAACAGAACAAACACAGCTACAGCTTTAACCTGAATCGAGCTTTGCTTAAAAAGAACCAGTGTGGGGAATTACTAGTATATGATGGGATGTAGCTGAACACAAGATACATTTTAAATATGGAGCATATTGTCACTTCTACATGTTATGGTTTTGAAATACATGTGTTCTCTTCGCATGTTTTTTGTTGAAAACTTGCAAACTTTATATGCACATTAACTAAAGCTTGATATATATATATATAATAATATAAATGTATTGATATGTATATAATAATAATATATAATAAAATCACACTATTATATATTATATATATATATATATATATATATATATATATATATATATATATATATATATATATATATAAACATTAAAACCACTGACAAGCGAAGGGAGCATTGATTATCTCATCACAATGACACTTGATCTAATGGCACCTATCACAAGGGGTGGGATATATTAGTCAGCAAGTGAACAATTAGTTCTTGAAGTTGATGTGTTGGAAGCAGGAAAATGGATAAGTGTAAGTGACTTTGACAAGGAGAAAATTGTGATGGCTAGATGACTGGGTCAGAACGACAGGTCTTGTGGGGTGTTCCCAGAATGCAGTGGTTAGTACCTACCAAAAGTGCTCCAAGGAAGGACAAACAGTGAACTGGTTACAGGGCACCCAAGGCTCACTGATGCTTGTGGGAGGGAAGGGTAGCTTGTCTGGTCAAATCCCACAGAAGAGCTACTGTAGTGTAAAAGTTAATGCTGGCTATGATAGAAAGGTGTCAGAACAAACAGTGTATCATAGCTTGCTGCGTATAGGGCTGCGTAATCCCAGAGTGCCATGGAAGAAGGTTTGATGGTCTGATGAATCACTTTTTCCTTTACATCAGGTGAAAGGTCTGGTGTGTGTGTGTGTACATCATTTACCTGGGGAAGAGATGGCACCGGGATGCACTTTGGGAAGAAGGCAAGCCAGCGGTTTGATACTTTGGCCAATGTTCTGCTGTGAAACCTTGGGTTCAAGTGTATATTATTTTGACACATACCACATACCGAAACATTGTTGCAGAACAAGCACACCCCTTCATGGCAACGGTATTCTATAATGGCAGAATTATGCGCACTGCCATACTGCATAAATTGTTGCTGATGGATATATATACAGTGCCATCCACTAATATTGCTTTACTGACCAAAAATCAAGGTCCTGCCATGGCCATTCCAGTCCCCTGACTTTAACCCCATAGAAAACCTGTGGGGTGAACTGAAGAGAGTCCACCAGAGTGGACCTTGAAATTTTAAGGATCTGGAGAGATTCTGTATGGAGGACTAGTCTCAGAACCCTTGCCATGGGTTCTTCCAACCTCATCAGGCATTATAGGAGAAGACTCAGAGCTGTTACCTTGGCAAAGGGAGGTAGCACAAAGTACTGACTAAAAGTGTGCCAATAATTGTTACACATCTATATTTAACAAAGATTTTTTTTTTGATAAACCTGTGTTGTGTTTGCAATTGTTTGATATTATTATTTTGAAAGCATATTTGCTTGACAGCATTTCTTTGCATTTGAATAAATATGTAAATGTTTTTATATATAAAATGTGAAGTTGCAGTATAAAAATACTCCACTTTTATTGTTGTGTGGCTCCTTTTTCTTCATGACCTTTGTGTAAATGGCCCCACTGAGTTCAGCTGCAGCGTCACCTGATCACAGTGCAATGTGACAGTCACTACAGGAGATGTATTTACTGTATGGTGTTAATCTGAGATTTATTCCTTCTAGTGTAAATGGAAATATTTGACATGAAATAAAGAAATCTCTCTCAGTTTTACTTGCGTTCTCCACATCGGCATAAATGTGTACATTTCCTACAGAAAAGAGTGCAAATAAAGAACAAACAAGATAAATTTTCAGACAATTTTGAAAGCGTTTAAGAAATGAACATTGTTTACATTAGCTTGTTAGTAAGAACACAATCTTATATTGAATTACTGTATACATAAGGAAAGTATTCATTAAGTGGATTCATTCAGTGTATTCATTAACTAAATTCATTTTATTTTTCTATTTTTAAGCATTGTATGTTAGTTGAATGATAATTAAGGATGTGTAAAATCATGTGTAACGAGAGTAATTATTGAAAAGTGTCAGATACCAGTCATAGACCATTTTGTTAACATGTTTAAGTTATTTCCATGTTTGTGTAACGTATTTCATGTTTTATAGACTAAGATTGTCTGACCAGTCTGAAGTGGTGTGTATCCTGACTGAGTATCCTCAGCTCCTGACTGACTCGGGTTCTGGCCTGGTGTCTGACTGCTGTTCTGCTGTACGTCTCTGTCCTTTCCTGTATGAGAAGACAGAAATTCTTCATTTGCTCCATTTATAAATCATATAAACTTTATTTTAGAGAGCGCTTATACATTAGTGTATGGCAAAAATGTACCTGTAACTAAAGAGCAATTACAAGCTATTAAATGTGTAAACAACAATTTGTCTGATTTATCAAGCTGGACATGAACAAATTTATTTGAAAATCAAATACAGGAGCCTTTACATACATAATGTGTTATTTATTAAAAACCCAGTTAGTTTAAAAAAGTCTATCCTACAAGATATCTTGAGTGTGGGCTAATTTATTTATAAGGAGAATCACTAATGTGAACCAATTAGTAGAACAATAATGGTGGAAGATATAAAAGGAGGAAAAGTTACTGTGTCTATAGCTGAGCTGTATTATCAGAAAATGTAGTTTGTTTTTCACTGTTTAGTCGTCGTCATGTCGTTTTTGTCTCTTAATAAGTTTTGTGGTTGTCACTAAATGTAAATCTGCTGTGTCATATATGCACTTGATTCAGTTTACAGCTGATTGGAATTTATTATCATACACACGAGTATGAAGAAAATCAGCAATGCTAAAATGTGTAAATCTGGTTGGAATATATTTTAGTTTGGCCTAAGAAA
This sequence comes from Ictalurus punctatus, assembly GCF_001660625.3. Lineage (NCBI taxonomy): Eukaryota > Metazoa > Chordata > Actinopteri > Siluriformes > Ictaluridae > Ictalurus > Ictalurus punctatus. Next base: position 26,207,696 of record NC_030422.2, read on the forward strand.
ACATTTAGATTCCACTTGAATTTGATAAAGATTAATAAATAAGGACCAAATTGTGTACTTGCAAGTACAATGTGTAGTAATTAGTTTTATTTTTCTATTTTTAAGCATTGTACATTATTTTAATGATAATTAAGGATGTGTAAAATCCTGTGTAACGAGAGTAATTATTGAAAAGTGTTAGATACCAGTCATAGACCATTTTGTTAACATCTTTAAGTTATTTCCATGTTTGTGTAACGTATTTCATGTTTTATAGACTAAGCTTTGTAGAAGTACTGATTATATTATAAGCAATTTAGTGAAAACTAGTTATCAGACCTTTGTAGGATTTGTGCCACCAAAGCAGGATCAGTAAAAGGATGATGAACAGCAAGGCCAAACTCAGTCCCACAAATACTATATCAATACTGGATCCAGACCCTGAGAAAGACACAAATGAAAAAACCTGCTGTCACTACAGTTCTGTTAAACCGTCTACAAACGTTCACAATCTAGATAGAATTTTTGACAACACACTTTCATTTGAACTCTGCATTAGGTCACTCACAACAATCACTTGTTTATATTTGATCAGATATGACCCTTACTTAGTTTGAAAGATGCTGAAATTAATGATTTCATCATGTTACAGTAATATTCCTGTAATTTCCTCGACATTCTCATTTCTGGTAAAGCACGTAATAGACTTAAACATGTTTGAAAATACATTTGCTGTAGTCCTTACTCATACCAAGCACACATTAGATTTGTACTCTATCATTAACACGGTTTACCGATCTCACAGAGAATCAAACAAACACACTCTTAATTCTCACACAGTACATAACCTCACCATAACTCTCTACACCCTGGAGTCTTAGATCCACCAATACTGATCTACTAGTGGCTCCTAACGACCAGACTGACAAGAATGAGCAAAATATTTAGTGCCGTAATCCACCTCTAGGCCTTTAACTGCACCTCCTTCAACCTAAAACATACATTTTGTACTAACACTTTTCCTCTTTTTTTTCCTCTTCATCATTTAATTAACAGCCAGTTTGAGTGTTAGGTGCTACTTGCTAGAGAATTCAAATCTATTATTATTATTATTATTATTATTATTATTATTATTATTATTAGTAGTAGTAGTAGTAGTAGTAGTAGTAGTAATCACTGCACATTTTAAATGTTATTGCTACAAAGGGAATTAAATACTTTGAAAGCTGACTGAAAACACTGTGCATATGAACTTTCTTAATAAAAAGAGAATCAAATAAAAAGAAATTCTCTCAAGGTTTCTCACCTCTGACTGAAACCCAGCTTTTCGGTGACTCTCCTCTCTCTGGGTGTTTACAGTGGTAGAAACCTTCATCTGACTTTGACACAGTACTGATGGTCATCTCTCCTGTAGTCTGCTTCTGCAGGACGGAACCATCTTTATAGAAATCAACACCAGAATCTGAGGTCTTTGAGTTGCGAGATAAACAATGTAAAGTCAGAGGATGTCCCTCAGTCACAGGATGGACAGGACTCTCCAGGATCACATAACCATCTGTAGGAAAGAGAAAGAAGACACTGAAATCAGAAAGTGTGTAAAATACAGTAATGATTTTAACACCGAGAGCTACAGTAAATCAGTGGTAGATATCAGAGAGAGTGTACACAGTGCAGCGCTCACAGAGTCTTCATGTGTGAAGGAGAAGATATGCTTAAATGCCAGTTATATCAGTAACATTCAGATGTGAAAGCAGCTTTCACTGTAATATTCTTAACATTCTGAAACTATAATAGTCTTCATGAGTTATTCTTATTTCTTATTTCTGTTTATATTTTTATTGTTAAAACATTGTGAGAAGCTTTTTTTAGTTTTACCTTCTGCAGTCTAACTTGTATATGGGGATAATAGTTTTATTTATGTAAATCTAATGTATTTATGCCTCTTCTCTCTCTCTCTCTCTCTCTCTCTCTCTCGCCTGCTTTGTGTGTGTGTGTATGTATGTGTGTGTGTGTGTGTCTTGCTCAATTCTGTCTACATTGTTCTTTATGTTAGTGATAAAGGTTATACTGACATCCAAAAGGTCTCATCTCTCTGTATTCTTTTTTTCCTCTTTTTTATTCTGAGTCTGATCTTTGTGTGCAGATGTGTGTATAAACCTCTGTGTCTCAGATCTCTGCAGCCCTGAACACAGCGCTATCTGTTGGTCTTTTGTTAGAATCGACTGAATAAAAACATCAAATCTGTGTCACACTAGAAACTGCACTCAGTTTCTTTATAACAATATTATAAATTCAGTAGATTATAAAAGTGTTATCTTTATTCCTGTATATTGTACATCTATTACTGATGAGAACATTGAAGACTCACTGTGCACTGTGATGTTGACAGGATTACTGCGTCCTCGAGATTCAGACTGACACCAGTAAACTCCAGTGTGTGATGTAGAGAGGAAGCTGATCTTACATGTAGATCCTGAAACTGATGAACAATCAGACACTGTCTCACGGTGTGTGTATCTTCTCACTGTCCATCCAGTAGAGTCACTCTGGTCCTCACAGCTCAGTGAGAGAGAGTCAGCAGTAAAGTGTTGAGTTCTGCTGGGATTGATGATCAGAGACACTGGAGGAGATTCACCTGAAACACACATTATAATTCAGATCTTATTCTGAAAATTAAAAAAATATTTTTGATTTTATCATGATGTTAATTTCAGTGTACAGTTTAGTAAACATGTGTAACATTAAAATTACCACAGGACTAATACTTGCTCTGATTAGACAATGATATCTGAATAAAAATCTACTATCAGGTGCTTATTCAGCTGCTTTACACATTCCTCACTAAGGAGTTTAAATATAAACAGTTATTACACAACACATTAGCACATATACAACACTTAATATTAATAAATGGACATTTTCTACACTCCAACTCAACAGTATTGTTGATTTATTTCCTCACCAGTGATCCACAGTGGCTGTAGGTTACTGTCCCGAGTGTGAAAGACTGATTCTCCTCTCTCTGCTCTGCACATATAAACTCCTGTGTGCTTCACAGTAACAGGACTGAGAGTGTAGGAGCCTCCAGATCCTCTGCTGCTGTCTGAGAGGAGCGCTGTACTGTACCTGAGGGAACCCTGACTGTCTCTGGAGGGAACCTCTGTGTACCAGCTGAATGTCCAGCCTGTAGAGGAGTGTTTAACCTCACAGCTTAGAGTCACTGAGTCTCCTTCAGTCAGCCAGCGCAGTGGAGACACACTCACTACTGCCTCTGCTGCATCTGATGGACAACAGATGTGAAATAAATAAAATCAAATAAAATCATACAGAGTGGTAATCTTGTTATATATAATTAATGACAGGATAAAACAAACTCACACACTCACCTGATACAGTGAGTGTAACAGCATCACTGATCTCTGATCTCTGAGAGTCACTGCTTCTCCTCCCTCTGCAGGTGTATTTACCACTGTTACCATTTCTTACTGATCTGAAGCTGAACTCCTGTGTTGTGGGGTAGAGTGTTTTATCATTCTTATACCAGCTGTATGTCCACTCAGTGTCTCCTCCTCCCTGTATTTCACATCTGAGAGTCACAGTCTCTCCTCTGAACACATGTTTATCAGGCTTTATGGTCACCACAGCTTTAGGACTCTCTACAGAAACATAATTTTATTATTAATTTTATTATTTTATTTTTGTTTTATTATTAACCCAAATACAAACACACTTCAATAATGTACAGTTCTAATACTACAACTGCTATATATTTAAGTGATTAGTGATGATGCCGTGTTTTGCAACCTGTTTTTACTCACCAGTAACATTTACCCAGAGTGCATCACTGTAGTGTGTGTAGTAGACTGGGTTTCCTCTTCCAGCTCTGCACCTGTACTGACCTTCATCAGAGACACTAACTGCACTGTATGTTTTAGTGTAGTACTCTGTTTCAGCTTCAGTCTCAGTCTCAGTGCTCTGTGTGGGTTTGATCCAGTAAAACTTCCATCCAGCAGACTGCAGCTTCAGTGTACAGGACAGAATCACTGAGTTTCCTTTCAGTACAGCTCCTTCACGACTTGGTGTGAGTTCAGGTTTAGGTTTTTCTGCAGTTGGAGATGAAACACACAGTTCAGGATGTTAACTGTTCATGTTCTGCTCTCAGAGTGTTTAACACACTAATCACTACTACAGACAAACACACTATTACTGATACACTGTAAAGACTCTACTGTAAAAAGTAGATTTAATGTGAAGTACATTGTTCTCTTATTCAAGAAAAAGTGTACAGACAAAATGTACTGCATTATGTTTGTTATTTAAAACATCCTTCAATAGAAAATATTTGAGCCAGCAGAATGCATTTCATTATTTAATTTTACACTTAATGCAGTAATAATAAACGAAGAGATAATTTGCCATTAATATTATTTATTATTGGATAAAGCTGGGGCATTTTCATGTTCAGCATTTTGCAGCACATTGAGTCAGCAAATAAATAAAAATCACATCTTTAGTCTTCATCGACTGCATTTCACATCATCATCTCAAAGTCCGACATCTTTACTGCATATCACACTTTGTATGCATATTGTGCAGCTCTATGACTATAATTATGAACAAAATAAATTGTTCATCATTGAACAAACACACTGAAGTTTAAAAGGTTTTTCACTTTTTCAAAATGTACTTTATGAGTGGTGCATAAATACACACTCTTATTGAATTCATCTTCATCAGTGTTCACTATTATGAATGTTGAACACAGTGAATGTACAACTACACCATTAATCATTACTAGACACAGGATAAGTAATGAAACGTTGTTTTTTTCCGGATCTGTGACATTTTAAATAAATCTTGTGAACTTAATCCACACTGCATGTAGTGATGTGATGCTGAAGTTAATAAATATTTGTGTGAGGAAGAGATTCACACACACACACACACACACACACACACACACACACACACACACACACACACACACACACCTGACACAGTGAGTGTAACAGTGTTGCTGGTCTCTGAGGTCTGAGAGTCACTTCTTCTCTGTCCACTGCAGGTGTATTTAGTGCTGAGAGACTCTACAGCAGTGAATGTATATTTACTGTTCTCAGTGTAGAAGAATATTTGGACACCATCTTTATACCAGTTGTACATCCACTCAGTCTCTGCATGTCCTCGTATTTCACATGTGAAAGTGACTTCCTGTCCACTGAATATCGGTCCATCAGGATGCAGAGTCAGAACGGCTTTTGGTCTCTCTGTACAGTTACAACAAATACATCAAATCAGTCAAACACACCCTTCTCTGACCATCTGATATTTAATCAGTGTGTTTTGTAATGATTATGTGTATCAGTGCATGTTACAGGAGTGTAAGATCAGACATGTACCTATCACTGAGAGAGTCACTTCATTACTCCATGTTGTTGTCCGTCCATCAATAGACCCGTAACATCTGTATTTGTGACTCTGATCTACATTTATAGTGTAGAAATTTTCAGCAGAACTGTGACTATAATGATCGTCTTTGTTCCAGTAGTACGGTCCACTCCATCCCAAAATCCTACATGTGAGTGTAACCGTCTCTCCTCTGAATATTTGTGGTGAATTCGGCTCCACAGACAGAACTGGTTTAAACACTGCTGGAAAAGTCAAAAATCAAACACACACTGTCAATGTAAATAACTTAAATTCTGCATGACAATGTACAAACAATCTTCTCCACCTTAATACAAATCCAACATGTACAAAACATAGGCAATAAAATATGTATAAATCACCTTGAGCTTGTCCGACTCGGATAAGTGAAATAAGCACTAAAAAGGGAAGAGGAACAGAGAATATGATGTAACACTGACTTGATTCTTTTCTTTAAGAAGACAAATGAGAACAATGTCATATACTGCAAGAAAAATCTATATTTAGTTTCACTTCAGCTATAAGAAATGCAGTATATCGACCTGTTTCAATAATGAATGGAGTTTAGAAAAAGCTATTTTCACTCAGGTCACTATGCTGCTCATTACTGTCTCATGTTTAATGTCACGTCTCGGGAAATAGGGACGGATGCAAGTGCAGTAGGAACAGTTTTATTTAATGAGAAACACAGGCAGGTAAATCCAAAACGTGATCCAAAACATGCAAGAGGTCAGGCGATCGGCAAACAGTCCTACACGGGGCAAGACAGGAAACTATGTCGTGGTCACGGAAAACAGGTCGAGATACAAAACATGAAACATAAACTATGACTATGAACTGGGAGCAGAGAAACCAGCGTGAACTAAACAAACGAATCCAAACATGAAACCTGACATGAACTATGACTATCTATCGTAAGTTATCTAATCCAATGTTCCGGGCTGTGTATATACACAAACCTCATCAGCCTCGTAATGGCTGACGGCTGAGGGCAATTCAGACACAGCTGAAACAATAGCCAATGACAGAACAGGGAGGAGACATAACAAAACAGAACAAATGCACGTGTCCAAATGTCACGAACGTCACCAAAGGAAAAGCAGGTGCTCGCGCACCTTGCTCGTCCACGCGCGCTCACATGTTCTAACGCGCGCTGCGTTTCCTATGAGGAAAAAAAAGAGATTGCTGCCTTGCAAAATGGAAGATCTGGAGTAAAGAGGAGCAGTGATATTCATAACCTTCATCCAATGTTGATGGATGGTGTGCTGAAAGTTGGTGGTGGACTTAGTAGAGTAGCGATGCCAGAAGAGATGAAACGTCCTGTTATCATGTTAAAGGAACACCATGGATCCAAACTCATCTGGCCACATGTTCATAAAAACTAGGTCATGCTGGACGAAATCATGTCAACACTTCAAAAAAGGTAATGAGTTATAAATGCAAACTCTGCATGTAGAAAAATAATTTCAGAATGCGTTGTCTATCAACGTCTACAGGGCAAGATGGGAGAACAAACAATGGCTGACGACTCATGCATTAAAGTTTGATAATGGACCAAATTGCATTGGAGCAGAAAGAGAGCTCCAGACAGCTTTGAACACACTGGATCATGACTAAATCCTGCGTACCTGTTTCTATCTGAGGGACTCAAATGGACCTTTAATCCCCCTGCTGCATCGCATCACGGTGGTGTGTGGGAGCGGCTCATTAATCTGGTAAAGACGGTCCTGTACTCCACTCTCCAACAACAATCGTTGGATGATGAGAATTTTCACAACATCCTTTGTGAAATTGAAGCTTTTCTTAATGACCTCCCCATCACAAAGCTTTCTGATGATTTAATCAACTTGGAAGTGTTGTGGATAAAATCATCCTTTTTAGCCTGAGTCGTTTTTGACTTCAGAGACAGAGAGTTTAGTAGATGTCAAAAGTGAATAAACTTTATTGAAAACCAACAATGTGTGACTGTCTGCAGAGAGTCCAAATTGTACATGCACAAACATGTCTTTATATACCTCCCTAAAACAGTAAAATTATCTCTAGGTGTGGCATTCAACTTTTCTTTTTATAACAGAATAATCTCCATCGCCTTAACTAATTATTCATATCCATAGGATACCCCACATTGGTGGCGCATGCGCAGCCAGTTGTGTGTTCTTCAAATGTCTTACCAGACCTGGGTTCTCATCATGTCACGTAATTCGTCCCATAGCCTCATCTTGGTACCCTTCCCTTGAACTCTTCTCTCTTCTTATGTTACTGATTTGCAAGCTCAGGGGGCCCAATTCAGGAACCCAGTTCTGGAATGTGTCTAATTTACTGCCACAAAGTGAAACTGCGTTTAGACAAACACAAGTTCTTAATTTACTACCATAGAGTGAATCTGCTTTAAACAAACCCAAAGCACCTAATTTACACACTTAGAAGTGAAGCTGAGTTTAGACAAACACAGGTTCTTACTTTACACACTTAGACCGCCTTTTGGAAGTGTTTTATAGTTTTAGATTTGCCACAGAAAGCTACTGCTGTTTAGTAAGACACAGAAATCTTCTAAAATATACCTGGATCAAACATTGTTCTATGGATTTAGATTATGCTTCTAACTATTGATTACATATAGATTATGCTTTTTAACCCATACTAATTATACGATTATGCCTTAAGTAGTACTTCTAAATGTAGGTTACATACTGAATACACTTCATTAACATATCCAGAGGTGAATTATACATTTTGAATACACGTCATAGATATTTTCTATATATATTTTCTATATATTTTCCTTAGAAGCTCTTATGCCCAATCACATTTTACAGCTGAGATCAAAACCACTTCTTCCAGCATGACTTTTTAAAGAAAGTGATCTGTACATCAGACATAAATGGAGACAAGTCCAATACTTGTCTGATCTTTTTTGGAAAAGGTGGATCAGAGAATTCCTTCCACTGCTCCAGGAATAACAGAAGTGGATGAAACCACACAGAAGCTTCGCTGTTGGTGATATTGTGATCATCATGGATCCAGCAGCTCCATGGGGTTCTTGGCTACTTGACAAAATATCTCAAACATATCCTGACAAAAGAGGACTAGTACGAGCTGCACAACTCAAAACTAAAACAAGATTACTGGACAGACCTGTGATTAAAATCTGCCTGTTTTTAGAAGACACTGAGGACTGATCTCTAAAGTAGACATACACACCTACATATTCTAGCTTCTTTGGTAATTTAATGGATTGTAGTTGCACACCAACAATTATGTGGTCGGTGTGTAGGGGCCATTATAGATACAGGTGCATCTAAAAAATTTGAATATTGTGGAAAAGTTCTTGTTTTTCATTAATTTAATTCAAAAAGTGATACTTTCATATTTTCTAGATTCATTACACATAAAGTGAAATGTTTCAAGCCTTTTTTCTTTTAATCTCAATGATTATGGCTTACACCTCATGGAAATCAAAAATCCAGTATCTCAGAATATTAGAATAAAGAATTTATAATACAGAAATTCGACCTTCTGAAAAGTATGTTAATTTATGCACTCAATACTCGGTCAGGGCTTTAATCGTTTTGCACAAATTACTGCATCAATGCTCCGTGGCATGGAGGCAATCAGCCTTTGTTAGTGGCCGATAGCTCGTCTGTATTGTTGGGTCTGGTGTCTCTCATAGATTCTCTCTGGGGTTCAGGTCAGGCGAGTTGGCTGGCCAAACAAGCACAGTAACACCATGGTCAGTAAACCAGTTACTAGTAGTTCTGGCACTGTGGGCAGGTGCCAAGTCCTGCTGGAAAAGGAAATCAGCATCTCCATAAAGCTTGTCAGCAAATGGAAGCATGAAGTGCTCTAAAATCTCCTGGTAGGCATCGTATTGACTCTCGACTTGAGAAAACACAGTGGACCAACACCAGCAGATGACATGGCACCTCAAATCATCACTGACTGTGGAAACTTCACACTGGACTTTACACTGGACACCGTGGCCTCTCCACTCTTCCTCCAGACTCTGGGACCTTGATTTCCAAATGAAATATACAATTTACTGTCATCTTCCCATGATTGTGGATGTGTGTACTGAACCAGACTGAGAGATTAAAGGCTCAGGAAACTTTTGCAGGTGTTTTGAGTTAATTATCTGATTATAGCTATTCTCAGGTCGACATTTCTGCATTATAAATTCTTTATTGTAATATTTTGTGATTTTTGATTTCCGTGAGCTGTAAACCAAAATCATCGAGATTAAAACAAACAAACAAAAAAAGGCTTGAAATATGTCACTTTATGTGTAATGAATCTAGAATATACATATTAAATTATGGCAAAAATTGATTTTTACACAGTATTACATTTTTTTTTTTAGATGCACTTGTAAATATATGTGTAATGCATGTATTTGGAGGCTGACACCACTGGGGGCAGTATATGCATGGAAAGGGGTATAATCAGGTGATTATTTTATATCAGGTATACCCAGCTAACAATTTTTGGTTCCCAGAACATACATTTTTAAGGTTTGTTTTTTGTTAGCCATTAAAGTTTTCTTTATGGAAATAGAAAGATGTTTATAGGTTTGCAGAACGTGCCCCTAATGTTCTCTCAATGCTAGCATTATGTTTTCTTGATGTCCCCATAATTTCATGAATGAGAATTGAAAACTACTCAAAGTGACCTAGTAATCTGAGTAAACTTTGTGTTAAACTTTCTGTTTGAAAAAACCTTGCTGATGGACCTACTTGATATAAATCACAATTCCCAACTCAGTGGTACAGGTAGTAAAACTTGAGATAAAGTTCTCCAGTTCTCCAGCTCAACGTTCTCAACTCAGCTAGTAGCCTATTTTTTATTGAAGGCTGTGGTAATTTACCTGTGAATGTTTGACTTGAACAGATAAAAAGTTGGATTTATCATAAAACTTGCCTCAGGTGTTATCATTGTTTGCAGGACTACCAGGCCATAAAATATAAAACCATTTGGCTCTCTAACACGAGACTAGGCTAGTTTGGTGTCAAGCTAAGCTAACTAAGCTATCATCGTATGGGTTTAGCTGCTACAGAGCCGTGCAGAGTACATTATCTGTCCTTGTGTTCTGCTCATATCATGTTCACATAAACTGGAACTCATATAGACATTTACACGTCAGAGGATGTTAGTGTTTCAGTTTCAGCAACTTTACTGGAATAAAAATGAATAAAAATCACTGTATATCCATTTTTCCCCTCACACTGACTGTGTGAGATGGCTTTGGGCAGAATTTAGAGCTGTCAGCAAATAAGACACAAGTATTTCCACGTATTTTCCTGTAAACCCTTTCTGATTGGTCTCACCTCCATTTACTGAAGATAAAATTACAACACTTCAGTATTTTACTGATGTTCAGTTACATGTTGACAAACTGCTCACTAGGTGAATTATTCACTACTGAATTATTTGGGGCTAAAGAAAAAATCTTTGGGACTACATCCCCGAATGCCCAGGTCAGGTACTCTTTCTTGTGGGTGGGTCAGTCAGGTGGCGAGGGCGTTGGGGCGCTCATCAGCGTCTACAAGCTGGTGTCGCCCTAAAGACTGCCTGGTTCACCTATGTCTAGAAACGGCCCTGTCGCATACCATGACAGTACGTACTGCATCAGATTCAGTACCTACAGCACATTGATACCGTGTGTACTGATCAATATGTGTGTGTAGTATGAATACAACCTGGACATACTACATCCGACGTTGGTGCAGACAGCTCTTCCGTGCCAGTTCCGTTACATTATGGGATAGTGCAGTATCCACAGTGTCCACTGGATCCATACTGCAGAATCAGAAGGTCATCCAGGTATTTCTTGCCTACTGTTTTATGAATACTGAGAATTCTGACATGCTACTACTCTGGTGTACTGCTTTTCACCTACTGTGTAGTATGGTAGTAGGGATATTCAGCCTATGGTAGTACGCCAAAAGTAATAGCACTGGACGCTGTGCTATCCCATAATGCAGTGGTTTTCAACCAGGGGCTCCACTGGGGAGGCAGGAAGAGATCGGAAAAAAACAGACAGGGCATCATTTGTGTATTCTGTGTATTTTATTGCTTTTCAAATATATTGTGCATAAATGAAAAACTCAGTGTTTCCTCTCCCTCTGTATTTTTTCTTTTCTGGGGAGAGGTGGAGTTTAGCTGCCTTTTATCCAGCTGTCACTACAGACCAGTATTGCCAACTTAGCGACTTTTCAGACCCCTTTAGCAACTTTATTTTTGCAAAAAAAAAAGCACCTAGTGACAAATTTAGCGATTTTTTGGACAAACCTTAGCAACTTTCCAAATGTGGCCAGTACTGTCCTGCAAACACGAGGTCTTGCTTTCCCATCTCACTCACACCTCCCTCTGAATCTGCTCTGTTCAGTGAGGGTCTGAGAGCCGGAGATTTAACAATGTCATGGATAACGAGACATGCCCTTCTTCCCAATGTGAATGTTTTTAGAATGCGAGACGAATGGATGCTACATGTTTTACATGTAAAATAGTCCACATTATTACAGCCTAGTTCTCTTATTCAAAGTAGTTACAGTGTTCAGAAACAATTTATATCATTCATGTTCATTACCTGTCCATTATATAGTTTCATAAAAGTTATGAAAAGTACTAAAAAAGTACAAAAACACAAAAGCAAAAATAAAATTATCTATCTATTTATCAAAAACAGATTATAGATTATGTATATATATATAAGATACATATACATGTATATGTACACAAGATATGGGATTCTTGGGGGGGAGGCTTTAGTTACAAAAGGTTGAGAACCTCTGCCATAATGCAACAAGATAGGCACGGAAGACCTGTCAGAATCGGCACCAAGTTGTATTTCCCGTTTGTATTCATGCTTATCACTTACTACTGATCAGTACTGTACTGTATCAATGACCCTGCAGTAGGTACTGAATCTAATGTGGCAGGTGCTGAATCTAATACAATAGGTACTGAATCTAATGTAGCAGGTAGGCTACTGAATCTAATGCAGTAGATCTGTCACAGTATGCCTTTTCAGATGCAGCTGCAGTTCTTACCACACACACTCACGCACAACTTATCAACACTATCTTTTATTTATTTATTTAAAAGTAACAACATAACACTCTGAACATGTACTCTTCCTTTCATACCTTATAAGAAACAGAAAATGTTCATCCATGATAAAAGCCCACGAACATATCACAAACCAAAATCTGATTCACGCTCAGAAAAAACTCCACGTCACCTCAGACACTCTACAACCCCAAATAACACACAAATCCTGAAGATGGTAGATTTTAGATTCTACACATATGCACTAAAGTGAACCAAAAGGTCACTGCAGTCTGTAGTGTGAGTAGATTAGATTAGATTGCATTGGATAAGAACCACTAGGTACTGCATGTTGTAACACGCATGCGCAACTGCAAACACAGTATGTCACTGTTATCCATCTATGGTTATCGTTGGGGTTAGTGTTAAAGTTAGAACATCCTGTACGTGGTATATCTAATCTAATGTCATTACACTACAGGCTGCAGTGAGGACACACCCAATTAACAGCAATCCATATAAACTATGCTGAAAATAAAAAAATATTTAGTCGCCTCTGACACCATTGGAATAGCAGGCCAAGTTATTGGTTTTTGCTGCAGACTGAAGACATTTGGGTTTGAGATCAAAAGATGAAAAGGAGAAGAGAGGTTAGAATTTCAGCTTCTGTTTCCTGGTATTTATATGTAGACGTGTTAAACATAGAACATAGCACATTTCTTTCAGACCACCCAATTGGTAGATACTAGGAAATAAAAGCTGAAATCCTAAACTCTTGTCTCATATCCATCTTTTGATCGCAAACCCAAATGTCTTTGGTGTACAGCAGAAATAAATGAATAGGCCTTGCCGTTCCAATAGTTTCAGAGGGGACTGTAATGTACACTCCCACTGATATCATTAATGCAACTAATTAATATTATTCTATTCATAAATGTAACCCTTACCTTAACCTCAGTAACCAAATAACAAAAAAAGTTTTCACAAGGGCTCAATTCACATGAACTAACTCACGCAAATGATATGGATGTACACTGATCCAACAATCATATCAGAGACTCTTACGAAAATGTTCTAATCACATATTAACCTCATCACTCAGGACATTAGACTTCATCTGAACATATTGTTTTAAACCACCACTCACTCTAATGAAGACACAAAGAAACATTTACTCACAGATCATCACACGGAGTGGACGGAGCTCCATCCTGTCACACTGATGAAGGACTGACCGACCTGTGGTCTGTGTTAAAGCCACTACACTTCCTGTGTTCTTACCCACAGAGAGAAAGAGAGAAAGACTTCCGTTCTGGCCAAAGTTGATGTGCTCTTTTTATATGAACCCAGAAATTATAACAACAATTTGCAGAACATAACTTTATTCAACTCCTGAACTTGTACAGTTCCTGTGCTACTTCACTCAGGTTCATGATTGATCTCAACAAGACATCCAGTGGACCTTTCTGGAAAGCTTTCTATCTCGTTTGATTGAATAAGCAAGCTAACTCTTTTAAAAGAATGAGGTCTTTCCTAAATCAAGAAACTTTTCCATTCTGTCAGATTTACTTCAGGTTTTGGGTTTGATGCATTCCATAAAGATCAGAAAAGGTCAGTGGACATGATGTCAGAACCTCCTATAAAGCTGGGAGGCAGGACTTCTGCTAGTCACAATATGGGGTTCTTAAATATAACCTAGATGTGATCAGTGAAAGAGATTCCAATATTTAGATTTTTCCAATAAATCTGTGCATAGTTTCATCCATTTTACAACAACAACAACAACAACAACAACAACAATAATAATAATAATAATAATAATAATGATAATAATAATAATAATAATAGTTCCTTAGATGTATGGGGGGGGGGGGGGGTCTTCTCAACCACCACCAGTGTGTAGGATGCACCAGAACACCCACTACACACCATCCATTGGTTGAGAGGAGAGGAGAGTGATGTAGCCAATTCAGAGTTGGAGATTATTAGGGGCCATGCTAGATGAGAGCCAATGGAGGAATTTCATCAGGACACCAGGGTTATACCCCTACTCTTTACAAGAAGTGTCCTGGGATTTTTAATGACCATAGTGAACCAGGATCTTGGTTTAATGTCTCATCCCAAAAACTCTGCATTTGGACCCACAAAGACCACTAAGTGAGCACCCCATACTGGCCTCACTAATAGGTATTTAATGTATAAATTTTATACTAATCCCCATAATTATGATAAACAATTAGCTCTTTATTTACTGAATCCCATTAGCTTTCCACAGTTCTACAGGTTCCTGTTGCTGCTGAAGGTCACAGTGAACCTCCACTGAGTCTCAGGATTTTCCTCCTTTTTGCATCTTGCTTACTGTTAACAATTTTCAACAGACTAGCAGATATAATATCCAGTTTATGTGAACAAAGCACTGTACTTAAAGCTTCTATGTTAATTCTTCTTACTGCCTGTTGATGATTCAAGTTATTTACATTCTGAGTTCTCTGTGTTTAGATGCATTTAATGGCAGCACAAAGTAATGTGTTATAAGATGAGATAAGATCTAACATTATGTTCATCTTTTATTATTAGCTCAGCTCACTGAGTGCTGTTAGTGTTTACAACAGAAACTATAGTGACAACATGCAGGTGTGACTGTTTTAATTTTGGCTTTACTGAGAATGTGAATGACAGCATTTCCTCACCTCTCACACAGCTCAGCTAGAACAGAAACCAAACCACAATAATATTTAATGTCTTAACTGCTAATCATTTAAACTGTGTTATCATTAAAATCATTTAAAATCACATATTTGCTGATGAACAAATAAGAATAAATAAACTTTTTGTGAAATAATGTCAATTAATCACAACATTCATCGAATGGTTATTTATTTATTTTTTTTGATCAAGGTTTCTTTATTAACATTTTTCAAATCAAACATACAACACCAACCAAACAGACAGAACAACATCCCCCCGTGCCAGACACAGAACATACATATTACATATTATAAAGCCAGACCACCATAGAAGAGAGCAAAAGAAATAAATTTATAGACAATGATCACATAACAATACTGTCAGCATCCACGTCTCTGACAAAGAACAGAAAAGGTTGCCAGATTCTGTAAAATTTCCCAGTTTCCCCCCTGACAGTGTACCTAATCTTTTCCAACTTAAGAGGAGACATGACTTCCCTGACCCAATGACCATACACTGGTGGAGCAGGATCCTTCCATCTAAACAATATTAATCTCCTGGCCAGGAGAGTGCAGAAGGACCTCATGCTGGTCTCTCACCATCTAAAATGAGTATTCTCCGGGGTCACCCCAAACATCACAATAAGAGGGGATGGCTGTACTACTCTTCCCAATATCTTAGTAAAGGTCTCAAATATAGATTTCCAGAATGTGTACAGCTTTGGACATGTCCAAAACATATGCAACAGAGTGGCTGGGGCCTGTCTGCATCGATCACATGTGGGATCTATGCTGGAATTAATCTTCGAGAGTCTAGCTTTGGACCAATGCAGACGGTGAACAATTTTAAATTGGAAAACCGCATGTCTGAGACATATGGAGGAGGAGAAAATCCCCCGGATTACCTTGCACCAATCAGCATCAGAAATTGATTCGCCTAAGTCCGCCTCCCATTTTTTCTTAAGGAGATCTAGGGACGACAAATCATGCATGCTGAGTAGGTCAGTCATAGATAACCCTTATTGTCTGCTTCCTGGCCAGTTTACAGTTAAAAATTGCATCTAATAGCGAATTGGAAGGGCACAACGGGAAGGTGTCCGAATTTAAGGCCACAAAGCTTCTAAGCTGCAAATATTTATAAAAATGCGATCTGGGAATGTCATAGTTCTGCATGAGCTGCTCGAATGAGACAAAAACGCCCTCAAAATAGAGATCAGACAGTAAGACAGCTCCCTTTCTAGACCAAGTAATGAAAGTCTTATCCAACAAAGATGGGAGAAACAGATGATTATTTGCAATTGGCCCCATGAGTGACAAGTCCCCAAGAGAGAACGATCTTCTAAACTGATTCCAAATTTTGATTGAGTGTACAACAACTGGATTACAGGTAAAACTAGACAGAGGTTGGGCGAATGGTAATTTAGCACACAGTAGGGCCGCCGGGGAGGTGGACGCGATGGACGCCCCATCCATAAGTGTCCATACAGGGGCTGCCACACTCTCCCCCATTCAGCACAACAATGATCTTATATTAGTTGCCCAGTAGTAGTACATAAAGTTTGGGAGTGCCATCCCTCCTTTCGCTCTTGGTCTCTGCAATATATGCCTTTTGATCCGTGGTGGCTATTTGTTCCAGATAAAGGCTGATATCTGATTGTTCAGTTTTGAAAAGAAGGATTTCGTAAGAAACACTGGGAAACACTGAAAAACTTATAAAAATTTAGGCAACACATTCATCTTTATAGTATTGATTCTGCCCCCCAGGGAGAGAGGCAGGGGATCCCACCGCTCAATATCTTGCTTCAGATTAGATAACGGGCTGATAATTAGCAAGGTATAGGTCTTTATAACTATGCGTAACCCACACCCCGAGATACTAGAATTTCTTTAGACTAATTTTGAAAGGGAATGAGTCCAGGGGTACCTGGAGTGCCCCCTCCCCAACAGTCATCAGTTCACTTTTTTGAATATTGACCTTAGGCGCGATATTCTACCAAAAACCTTGAGTAGGGTCATTAGTTCAGGGAGACTCTCCAGGGGCTGTGAGATGAACAATAGCATGTCGTCCACGTACAAAGAAACTTTATGGTCTATCCCCGCACGCTGGATCCCTCTAATGTCAGCATTCTGTCTTAGCGCCACAGCAAGTGGCTCCATTGCAATAGCAAATAGCAATGGTGATAGAGGACATCCCTGTCTTGTACCCCGCTGGAGCTCGAAGTAGTCCGACAAATTATTATTAGTGCGAACAGATGTATATTGAAGTTTGATCCATGATATGAACCTGGGACCAAACCCAAATCTCTTCAGCGCACTGAAAAGATTTCACCCGGTCAAATGCCTTTTCAGCGTCAAGTGAAAGCAGCACTTCTGGGGTACCAGGTGGGGAGGGACTATAGAGGATATTGAAAAGGCATCTGATGTTGAAAAAAAGAGTATCGATTCCTAATAAAACCTGTTTGGTCCGGTGATATAATGGATGGAAGAACTCCCTCCAAGCGACGTGCCAGAGTTTTAGCAAGGATTTTAACATCGCTATTTAGTAAAAAATTGGCCAGTAAGGACTGCACTCAAGAGGGCTTTTGTCTTTCTTAAGGAGTAAGGAGATAACTGCTTCACGTATAGTAGATGACAGGGCTCTCAAGGAGAACGACTCCTTGAAAACTGACAATAACAAAGGGGAGAGTTGCCTTGAAAACTTTTTATAGAAATCGTTTGGATAACCATCCGGTCCTGGGAACTTGCCACTCTGCATAGAGCCAATTGGCGATGCTACCTCCCCAACCGAGAGGTCCTCCTCTAACCCTGCAGCTTCCCCTGGATCTAAGGATGGAACATGCAGGGTCTTAAAAAAGTCTTCCAATGCAGAAGGGTCTACAGATGGGCCGGAGCTGTATAGTGACATAAAAAGTTTGAAAACTGGAGTTAGTCTTATGATTATCTGTGCATTTTGAGCCCTGCTCATCATATATTTCAGAGATGGTCAGATTAGCAGTCCTCTGTCTTAGTTGGTGGGCGAGAATTCGTCCAGCCTTCTCCCCATGCTCATAAAACCCGTATACTCCCTATACTCTGCTCCCTACTCCCTATACTCTACTCCCTATACTCTATTCCCTACTCTCTATACTCTACTCCCTATACTCTACTCCCTACTGCCTATACTCCACTCCCTATAATCTACTCCCTGCTCCCTATACTCTACTCCCTGCTCCCTATACTCTTCTCCCTATACTCTACTCCCTATACTCTGCTCCCTATACTCCACATAACATCATAAAAAATATTTAAAATGTATATAACAAAATTTGAATATGAAAATGAATCAAGACAGATCTAAATAAACAATAAAGTTCCAATGAACAGTAAATCTAAAATTTCTCCTCCTCTAACTTGTTCAGGACTCATAATACAGATTAAATACGTGTGGGACAGATGCTGTAAACTATGGATCTGATCCAATGTTATTTGGGAACAAAGATCAAGCTGAATTTTCTCAACATAAATGTTGTGTGTGTAGTTTGTTATCAGATTGTCTAGACGTACATCACACATCTGATAAACGAGATTTCCTCTCCCGTGCTGTAATGATTTCTGGACACTAGGACTTAATGGCATATACTGTAGAAAGGTCATATAGAACATGGAGAAATCTCAGTGGGAATTAAGTCACCTTTCACATTGCCTTTTATTATGATCACAACCAGACAGTTATATTGTTTCTGAGTTTAATAATAAGATTAATGTTTAGACTTTTTTTTGATGCTGAAGAAGCAAAAATCTAAGTAAACCTTAACCTTCAGACTGATGATTTGCAATGTCTGAACACGATGCTTGAAAAGTAAAATGTATAACGAACTTGAAAAGGTGGAAAGGGGTTCTATGAATTAGTAAATGGGTATCTCTCTCTCTTTATATCGCCATTACAGCAGTGTTTAAACAGATACATAGCAGACAAATATACATATAGACAGTTTTATTTTGTACACGCATACCAACTTAATCTTCACCTATCATCGTTCCCTGTTAATGAAATCTGTCAATACCTAATAAAACAGTTTAAGTCACTAACCAAAGTAAGTATACAAACTGAAGCTATGATAAAAGAACAAAAACAGTGAACCTTTCTCAAAGAAATTCCTAAATCCTCTGACCAAGTATATGGCTGTACCATCTGTCTATTAAATAAATGCCGGTCCTTCATGCTGAAAAAGAAGGATCCGAATATAATACCAGTAGTTTGGCACTGTGACTCAAAAAGTTGTTTTATATCTGACATCTGAAAGCTAACTACTGTTCCCCAACTGCTGTACAATACTGATAATGCTCTTACAGTTAAGAGGGCTGAACGGCAGACCTTGTTAAATAATATTTTATGTTTCTTCCTCATAATGTGTTATATTTTATAAATATATTCTTATATATCTTATATTACTTTTTGCCTTTTCTTATACGTTGAAATGGGAGAAGAGGGGTCCGATGCTGGTGCGAAGGTGATCCTGCACAAGGACATGTCTTTGTAACTGTAAGGGACGAGTCAACTTAATCCTTCACATGATATTCATAAGGTGCCATAAGTTTCTGCTTCTCTATGGGTCATGCTGAAGTTTGAACAAAATGGTTTGACAGCAGCAGTGTACAAGTCATTTCTTCCTAATTTGTTTATTAACTTTTATTGTATGCCTAAATGCAATAAAAGTTATTTGCCAGATTCAGATGCTCCTAAACAAATTATTATAAAGTATGAGTTGGTAACTGATCAACAAAGACTGTACTATCATTTCTAATATAATGCATTAAATATGGACCACTATTTTCACTGAAATATTTCAGAGATTTTTTTTTTTTTTTACACTAGTTTACACTAAAAGTCTAGTAGAACCTTTTAAAATAACTCGACTGCTTCTATAACTTTGGCTTGTAGTGTATATGACTGCTCCCGGTCATAAACTCCTACAAGGAAATAAACATTAATCATTTTGACTGCAGATCAGGAGTGGGTAAAGACAGACTGGTTATCTGATCTATATTATATATACGTGTACCTTAGATAATGCCTCTCTGAACGCCATGGTGGGACGTTCCCGAGTTGAAGTACTGTACAAGTCCTAAGCATTAGATCACCCCAATTACTCTTGTATACTCTTTCCATACCATCGTGATCTTTGCCTGACGAAGCCATACACAAAACAAATTTGACATTTGGGGCCTAATTCTAAAATCACCAGATACCAAATGCACAACCGTTTTGTCTTGCTGCCATCACAAAATAAAAATGTTTAAACCTTAAGTAACATAGTCACAGAGGGTGTATATAATACAGCTACTGCCATCACTACATGAAGTTTGGGATCCTTATAGACTGTGGAACAGAAATGTACTCAGTGTGTCGCCACTGTTTTATTTCATATTGGAGTACAACCATTTTTCGTTTTTACCATTAAGGATGAAACACTTGTTTCTTTTAAAACACCATCTTAAAATGTTTTTCTACCTCCTAACTAAACCCTCGGACTTAAGACACAATCTTTGGAGTTGTTGACGCCCTGCTCAGGGTTAAACAACAACGTCTTTACATTACCTTCATTAATAAATTGTCAAACTAACCTCTTGGGTTTGTTTTTTTTTTTTTGGAGCAAAAGTCAGGTCCTCTCTCATTTCAACAGGTCCTCTTGTTGGTGAATACACAGCAATCTTCTAAGGGTATTAGGATTTCTCGGAGCAGACATTGTAACAGATAGTTGCAGAGTTTCTTATGTATTTTAACTACGACATCTTAACCATTATTTTAACACTGAGACACACGACTCCCTTTAATTCGTTAACAAACACATTTGTAAGAATTCTGGTCAGCAAAAGCCCCAAAAGAACACCTGTGTCTCTCTCTCTCTCTAACACACCCACCCCCACACACCCACATGGTCACCAGAGGTCATAAATGTACTGCTGGGACATGGGATGTCAAAGCATAGACAAAAGCTTATGTATTTAGCGACAGTTCTGTGTAAGTATCCTAAGATTCTATGTGCAAGATTCTATATCTGAGGTGTGGGGGGAACCCCGTGAGGTGAAGAACTTCGAGTAGCATAGTGATGTTGGCAGTGAGATGCGCAAGCTGACAAGTGTTCAGATCCAAATCCAGCCCCTCCAGTAAAGAAGATAATGAAAAGTGACGGGCACCTAGGACACATAGAATGATCTGTATTAGGCAGACTAATGAGTTGGACTCAAACTTTAAGATTAAGATTAACTTTAAGATTAACAGTAAGATTTATTATTCACAATGAAACCTAGGAACTGGGAAGTACAGACAGAAAGGCAGACACATACACAGAGGCACGCGCAGCCACACACACACAGAGGAATGCAGACACACACACACACACACACACACACACAGAGGCCTATGCAGCCACACACACACACAGGAGGAATGCAGAATATTATGAGGATTATAAGGATATTATAAAAATATTATGAGGATTATAGGATATTATAAGGATATTATAAGGATATTATAAGGCATAGAGTAAAGTAAAGGGGGTAAATTATTTGCAAGCATTATAAACAGAAAATGTAGAACAAAATATGAAAGAAACCACATTAGAAAACAGAAACGTAGAACAAATATGAAAGAAACTTACTCATAATGTGTGTGAAGGTGTGGAGAATCCTCTTCTCATGATAAACCAGTCAGGACTGACACTGACACAGGTTATTTTTTAAGAATGAAATGAGAAGGGCCAATTATAATGGTATTGGAGCTGGGCTACACCTGCTAGATAACTGTCTATGAGAACGGCACACTCCGTGGGAACAAGGTCTCTCAAAATTGTTGATATGCGTACGTAATGGTATTCTGGGAAAGCTACTTCTAAACATATTGCTGTTTGGGTTTAGAAAACTGTATAAATAAGGGAGCTCCAGCTCCGGTTGTCAGATCACCCTTGGGACGACTCAACTGTGTGGATCTCATGCAACAATAAATATGGACCCTTGCCTCTCCTCACTCACAGGCCCGGTGTCTGACTTTCGTCCTTCAACTGGTTAATGTATGTGAGTATCTGTTTTTATGTTAAATATTAATTGTCTTTGGGTAATAGGCAAATTCTGATACAACAGCAGGAAATATACGATAAAAGAAATATTCATGTGTCTTACCTGCACAACCCTCACCGCTAACAAGCTAATTAGTGGTGTAGATCTGTAGATATTGTTTTTACAAGTAGTTTTAGGTTTTGTAAAATCTCTTCTTTTTTTTTTGTAACCCATTAAAGTTTTGTGGGTAAAAAAGGTGTTCTTGAAACCAAATATACTCAAGTTAAATTTTGTATCTTTTATCATGTTATATATTTTTTTCCTAGAGTGAAGATTGATTTTTATGTTAGATGTACATTTTGCTAATGAAGGTGAATAGAAATAAAATAAATTCAGCAACACTTGAGGGCAGTGGAGTATGTGACTAATAAATTGTAAATTAAGCAACACTCCCAGTCTACTACCAAATGTTCATGGAGTTGTTTGCCTTGCTACCAGACTCAGACCACACTTGTCCTCTTTAGTGTGACACGTGGCTGGGTTCAGACTACTGGACACTTTACTTATTACCATTCGATGAAGACACTCACAGGTGGACTGAGTCCATCCAACATTATATTCACATATTTCCATCTAAATTATATTCACAATGATACTCTTGTTGTACATGCATTCGTTTTTCTTTCATGAGGGGGAGACCCGAAGTGTACATTCAAAAGCAACAAAAGAGATAAGACAAGCAGATAGGTCATCATTTAGTTTTCATTATCACACCTGCAGGGGCAACTCAGTTCTCACGTTTAAAAGCAAAGAGCATATTAGGAGCACACTTTATTACATTAATGAATCACATATGACTTAGGAAATTAACAAATAGCTTACATAGCCTTAATACAGTGGGGAAAAAGAAAGTAGTCTAGTCGTGCAGTTTGTCACAGAAACAGTGCAGAAAAATCATGAAATCATGAAAAATGTTAAAGAAAGTTAAGACAATATTAGCTATGGCAGCATCTCCAGTTCCATGCAAGTCTCATGGTTACTTTGACCTAACCTTTGTGCATTAACAATCAACAATTTTCCCCATTGATCACATTTGGAATAACAAATAAACTATAGGCTAATGCAGCTAAGGCCAAATTATGAGAAACTGAAATCATTCATTAATAGCTTAGCATTAGGTCCTCAGGCTATACAGTCTGTTAGTTCATCTCACCTCCTGCTCTCGAGTCTTCGGGTCAGAGTCCTTCGTTCATCACCTCACAGCTCCATAGGCTGAATGCAGCGTTTTCATTTGCACGGGGAGCTGCTGTTATTTAAAAGCTAGATGATGAAAAATAATGTGAAAACCTGAGACTCAGACAGACGCTTCAGCTTCTATCACTCTGTACGGTCTGTTGTCCTCGTCAGGGTCAGCTGTAAAATACACAATCATGAACACATCAAATTAGCCTCTTATTAAATGTCAGGGTTTAATTTTATGGCTAATGAAGAACACTGTGAGTTCTTACTTCGAGCTCTGTAACATTTCACTGCCAGAATGATGGTCACCAGCACATACGGAGAGGCCGCTACTGCACTGCTGAGGAGCTTCAGTACCGACAGTGGAGCTTTTACATCTGATAGAACAGGAGGGAAAAATACCATGGATAATAAAATAATTATATAATCATAATAATAATAGATTATAATTAATCATATATAAAGCATAAATGAACAGGCCATATATCTAATACATACAGTTTCATGTGAAGATATGAGTCTAAAAAGGTGTCTGAAACTTAATATGTTTCTTTAACCATATACAAGCGTTTCTCTGGAACATTTTATTGAACATTAGGACAGTTATATTTGCTCTTTACTACTGATAATGTAGAAGACATAAAAAAAAACCATCTAAATAAACACAAAATAAAAATCAGACTGGCTTTTGGACAGTGCTGTATTGTTTAGCATGAACTGATAGGCTAGTTGATAACATTATTAACACTGAAATACAAACATACTTCAATAATGTACAGTTCTATAATACTATAACTGCTATATATTTAAGTGATTAGTGCTGATGCAGTGTATACGTATGTAATAATATATAAAATCTGTTAAGAAGTGGCAGTGTTTTGCAACCTGTTTTTACTCACCAGTAACATTTACCCAGAGTGCATCACTGTAGTGTGTGTAGTAGACTGGGTTTCCTCTTCCAGCTCTGCACCTGTACTGACCTTCATCAGAGACACTAACTGCACTGTATGTTTTAGTGTAGTAGTCTGTTTCAGCTTCAGTCTCAGTCTCAGTGCTCTGTGTGGGTTTGATCCAGTAAAACTTCCATCCAGCAGACTGCAGCTTCAGTGTACAGTACAGAGTCACTGAGTTTCCTTTCAGTACAGCTCCTTCACGACTTGATGTGAGTTCAGGTTTAGGTTTTTCTGCAGTTGGAGATGAAACACACAGTTCAGGATGTTAACTGTTCATGTTCTGCTCTCAGAGTGTTTAACACACTAATCACTTCTACAGACAAACACACTATTACTGATACACTGTAAAGATTCCTGTCATGGAGAAATTATTCATGAATATCTATCAAAATATTTTATGGTATTTATCAAAGTAATTTAGTTTTTGTGAGAGTAGATTTAATGTGAAGTACATTGTTCTCTTATTCAAGAAAAAGTGTAAAGACAAAATGTACTGCATTATGTTTGACTGTTATTTAAAACATCCTTCAATAGAAAATATTTGAACCAGCAGAATGCATTTTATTATTTCATTTTACACTTAATGCAATAATAATAATCCTGGTTTAAATAAGATATTTTGCCATTAATATTATTTATTATTGGATAAACCTGGGACATTTTCATGTTCAGCATTTTGCAGCACATTGAGTCAGCAAATAAATAAAAATCACATCTTTAGTCTTCATCGACTGCATTTCACATCATCATCTCAAAGTCCAACATCTTTACTGCAGATCACACTTTGTATGCATATTGTGCAGCTCTATGACTATAATTATGAACAAAATAAATTGTTCATAATTGAACAAACACTGAAGTTTAAAAGGTTTTTCATTTTTTCAAAATGTACTTTATGAATGGTGCATAAATACACACTCTTATTGAATTCATCTTCATCAGTGTGTTCACTATTATGAATGTTGAACACAATGAATGTACAACTACACCATTAATCATTACTAGACACAGGATAAGTAACGAAACGTTGTTTTTTTTCCGGATCTGTGACATTTTAAATAAATCTTGTGACATTAATCCACACTACATGTAGTGATGTGATGCTGAAATTACTAAATATTTGTGTGAGGAAGAGATTAACACACACACACACACACACACACACACACACACACACACACACCTGACACAGTGAGTGTAACAGTGTTGCTGGTCTCTGAGGTCTGAGAGTCGCTTCTTCTCTGTCCGCTGCAGGTGTATTTAGTGCTGAGAGACTCTACAGGCGTGAATGAATATTGCCTACTCTTAGTGTAGACGGATATTTTAACACCATCTTCATACCAGTTGTACATCCACTCAGTGTCTGCATGTCCTCGTATTTCACATGTGAAAGTGACTTCCTGTCCACTGAATATCTGTCCATCAGGCTGCAGAGTCAGAACGGCCTCTGTACAGTTACAACAAATACATCAAATCAGTCAAACACACCCTTCTCTGACCATCTGATATTTAATCAGTGTGTTTTGTGATGATTATGTGTATCAGTGCATGTTACAGGAGTGTAAGATCAGACATGTACCTATCACTGAGAGAGTCACTTCATTACTCAGTGTCGTTTGCCGTTTATCAATAGACCCATAACATCTGTATTTGTGACTCTGATCTACTTTCATAGTGTAGAAATTTTCAGCAGAACTGTGACTATAATGATCATCTTTGTTCCAGAGGTACAGTCCACTCCATCCCCAAATCCTACATGTGAGTGTAACCGTCGCTCCTCTGAATATTTGTGGTGAATTCGGCTCCACAGACAGAACTGGTTTAAACTCTGCTGGAAAAGTCAAAAAGCAAACACACACTGTCAATGTAAATAACTTAAATTCTGCATGACAATGTACAAACAATCTTCTCCACCTTAATACAAATCCAGCATGTACACAACTTAGGCAATAAAATATGTATAAATCACCTTGAGCTTGTCCGACTCGGATAAGTGAAATAAGCACTAAAAAGGGAAGAGGAACAGAGAATATGATGTAACGCTGACTTGATTCTTTTCTTTAAGAAGACAAATGAGAACAATGTCATATACTGCAACAAAAATCTATATTTAGTTTCACTTCAGCTATAAGAAATGCAATATATCGACCTGTTTCAATAATGAATGGAGTTTAGAAAAAGCTATTTTCACTCAGGTCACTATGCTGCTCATTACTGTCTCATGTTTAATCTGATCCACATCTGCTAATCTGAAGATGGATTACAACACTTCTTTCTCTGTGTATCACATGAGAAAGGCGCTCCTGTGCACTAAAGCTATAGTGTAATACATACAACCTGCAGTATGTGTCATATATATGATGAAAAACCCGATCTCAGTAGCACATACAGGATAATGAACACATTCAGGCTAGGATTGTACAACGTACTGAATAATATCTCTCATAGAAACGTCTGTAAAA
Organism: Ictalurus punctatus; assembly: GCF_001660625.3. Lineage (NCBI taxonomy): Eukaryota > Metazoa > Chordata > Actinopteri > Siluriformes > Ictaluridae > Ictalurus > Ictalurus punctatus. Next base: position 26,234,519 of record NC_030422.2, read on the forward strand.
ACTGGTGTTCTGGTGTAAATTTCAAAGATGTTCTCTTCAAGTTAAGACAACATAGAAGGTTCATTCAGTCTGCACTTTCTTCTGAAACAGGTGATCCTACCACAGAGCAGTACAGAATCAAAACATAAATGAAGATCTTCAAGGCTGGATTACATGGTCAAAGTAGAAGTAGAAGATCTTGCTGTTGCAGATTCGGCAATCATCAGATTTTCTCAACAAGAAGCGTACAAGGGAGAGATTGTTGCCTTGCAAAATGGAAGATCTGGAGTAAAGAGGAGCTGTGATATTCATAAAATTCATCCAGTGTTGATGAATGGTGTGCTCAAAGTTGGTGGAGGACTTAGTAGAATTGCGATGCCAGAAGAGATGAAACGTCCTGTTATCTTGTTAAAGGAACACCATGTATCCAAACTCATCTGGCAACAGGTTCATAAAAACTAGGTCATGCTGGATGAAACCACATGTTAACACTTTGAAAAAGGTCATGGGTTATAAATGCAAACTCTGCCTGTAGAAAAATAATTTCAGAATGCGTTGTCTGACAACATCTACAGGGCAAGATGGGAGAACAAAAAATGGCTGACGACCAAATTTCATTGGAGCAGAAAGAGAGCTCCAGACAGCTTTGAACACACTGGATCTTGACTAAATCCTGCATACATGTTTCTATCTGAGGGACTCAAATGGACCTTTAATCCCCCTGCTGCATCGCATCACGGTGGCGTATGGGAGTGGCTCATTCATCTGGTAAAGAAGGTCCTGTACTCCACTCTCCAACAACAATCGTTGGATGATGAGAATTTTCACACCATCCTTTGTGAAATTGAAGCTATTCTTAATGACCTCCCCATCACAAAGCTTTCTGACGATTTAAACAACTAGGAAGCTCTTACACCCAATCACATTTTACAGCTGAGATCAAAACCACTTTTTCCAGCAAGGCTTTTTAAAGAAAGTGATCTATACATCTTTTTTTGGAAAAGGTGGGTCAGAGAATTCCTTCCACTGCTCCAGGATTATCAGAAGTGGATGAAACCAGACAGTAGCTTCGCTGTTGGTGATATTGTGATCATCATGGATCATGAATGGCTGGCTCATCATGGATGGCTACTAGACAAAATAACTAAAACATATCCTGACAAAAGAGGACTAGTACGGTCTCCATCCATCCATCTTCCACCGCTTACTCCTTTTCAGGGTTACGGGGAAAACTGGAGCCTATCCCAGGGATTATCTGGCACAAGGTGGGGTACACGCTGGACAGGGTGCCAGTCTAGTACGATCTGTACAACTCAAAACTAAAACAGGACTACCTTACAGACCTGTGATAAAAATCTGCCTGTTTATAGAAGACACTGAGGACTGATCTCTAAAGTAGATATACACACATACATATTCCGCCTCCTTCGTTAATTTAAGGGATTGTAGTTGCACACCAACAATTATGGGGTCAGTGTGTAGGGGCCATTGTCGATACAGGTGCATCTAAAAATTTTGAATATTGTGGAAAAGTTATTTTTTTGTCCCTTAATTTAATTTAAAAAGTGGTATTTTCATATTTTCTAGATTCATTACACATAAAGTGAAATATTTCAAGCCTCTTTTCTTTTAATCTTAAGGATTACGGCTAACAGCTCATAGAAATCAAAATCCAGTATCTCAGAATATTAGAATAAAAAATGTATAATACAGAAATATCGACCTTGTGAAAAGTATGTTAATTTATGCACTCAATGCTCAGTCAGGGCTTTAATTATTTTGTAAGAATTACTGCATCAATGTGCTGTGGCATGGAGGCAATCAGCCTGTGGCGCTGCTGAGGTGTTCTGGAAGCCCAGGTTGCTTTGATAGTGGCCGATAGCTCGTCTGTATTGTTGGGTCTGGTGTCTCTCATAGATTCTCTTTGGGGTTCAGGTCAGGCGAGTTGGCTGGACAATCAAGCACAGTAACACCATGGTCAGTAAACCAGTTACTAGTAGTTCTGGCACTGTGGGCAGGTGCCAAGTCCTGCTGGAAAAGGAAATCAGCATCTCCACACTGAACTTCACACTGGACTTTACACTGGACACAGTGGCCTCTCCACTCTTCCTCCAGACTCTGGGACCTTGATTTCCAAATGAAATATACAATTTACTGTCATCTTCCCATGATTGTGGATGTGTGTACTGAACCAGACTGAGAGGTTAAAGGCTCAGGAAACTTTTGTAGGTGTTTTGAGTGAATTATCTGATTATAGCTCTGCTCAGGTCGGCATTTCTGCATTATAAATTCTTTTTCTAATTCTGAGAATTTTTTGATTTCCATGAGCTGTAAACCAAAATCATCGAGATAAAAAAAGGCTTGAAATATGTCACTTTATGTGTAATGAATCCAGAATATACATATTAAATGTATGGCAAAAAATGGCAAAAAAATTTTTTTCCACATTATTAATTTTTTTTGTTTGTTTTTTGTTTTTTTGTTTTGTTTTTTTACATGCACCTGTAAATGTATGTGTAATGCATGTATTTTGAGACTATCACCACTGGGGGGAAGTATATGCATGGAAAGGGGTATAATCAGGTTATTATTTTATATCAGGTATAACCAGCTATCAATTTTTGGTTCCCAGAACATACATTTTAAAAGGTTTGTTTTTGTTAGCCAGGAAAGTTTTCTTTATGGAAATAGAAAGACGTTTATAGGTTTGCAGAACGTTCCCCTAATGTTCTCTTAATGCTCCCATGATGTTTTCTTAATGTCCCCATAATCTCATGAATGAGAGTTGAAAACTACTCAAAGTGAATGAGTAAACTTTCATAATCTGTTTGTACAAACCTTGCTGATGGACCTACTTGACCTACTTGATGGAAAGGGGTATAATCAGGTTATTATTTTATATCAGGTATACCCAGCTATCAATTTTTGGTTCCCAGAACATACATTTTAAAAGGTTTGTTTTTGTTAGCCAAGAAAGTTTTCTTTATGGAAATAGAAAGACGTTTATAGGTTTGTAGAACGTGCCCCTAATGTTCTCTTAATGCTCCCATGATGTTTTCTTAATGTCCCCATAATTTCATGAATGAGAGTTGAAAACTACTCAAAGTGAATGAGTAAACTTTCATAATCTGTTTGTACAAACCTTGCTGATGGACCTACTTGATATGAATCACAATTCCCAACTCAGTGGTACAGGTAGTAAAACTTGAGATAAAGTTCTCCAGTTCTCCAGCTCAACATTCTCAGCTCAGCTAGTAGCCTATTTTTTAAACGGAGGCTTTGGTAATTTACATGTCAATGTAGGACTTGATATGATAAAAAGTTGGATTTATCATAAAACTTGCCTCAGGTGTTATCATTGTTTGTAGGACTACCAGACCATAAAATATAAAACTTTTTGGCTAACATGAGACTAGGCTAGTTTGGTGTCAAGCTAAGCTAACTAAGCTATGTGTTTAGCTGCTACAGAACCATGCAGAGTACATTATATGTCCTTGTGTTCTGCTCATATCATGTTCACGTAAACTGGAACTCATATAGACATTTACACATCAGAGGATGTTAATGTTTCAGTTTTAGCGCCTTTACTGGTTAAAAATAAATAAATAAAAATCTGTACATATCCATTGTTCCCCTCACACTGACTGTGTGAGATGGTGTTTGGCAGATTTGAGATCTGTCAGCAAATAAGACACAAGTATTTCCACATATTTTCCTGTAAACCTTGTCTGATTGGTTTCACCTCCATTTACTGAAGATAAAATTACAACACTTCAGTATTTTACTGATGCTCAGTTACATGTTGACAAACTGCTCACTAGGTGAATTATTCACTACTGAATTATTTGGGGCTAAAGAAAAAATCTTCGGGACTATAGCCCCGAATGCCCAGGCCAGGTACTCTCTTTCTTGTGGGTGGGTTAGTCGGATCCTGGCGGGGCGTTGGGGCGCTCATCGTTGCCTCCAAGTCATTACACTACAGGCTGCAGTGAGGACACACCCAATTAACAGCAATCTACATAAACTATACTGAAAACAAAAAATATTTAGTCCCCTCCGACACCATTGGAACAGCAGGCCAAGTTATTGTTATTGCTGCAGACTGAAGACATTTGGGTTTGAGATCAAAAGATGAAAAGGAGAAGAGAGGTTAGAATTTCAGCTTCTGTTTCCTGGTATTTATATGTAGACTTGATAAACGACATAGAACATACCACATTTTTTTCAGACCACCCAGTTGGTAGATACTAGGAAATAAAAGCCGAAATCCTAAACTCTTGTCTCATATCCATCTTTTGATCACAAAACAAAATGTCTTTGGTGTACAGCAGAAACAAATGAATAGGCCTTGCCGTTCCAATAGTTTCAGAGGGGACTGTACTGTACCCTCCCACTGATATCATTATTAATGCATCTAATTAATACTATTCTCTATATAAATGTAACCCTTACCTTAACCTCAGTAACCAAATAATAAAAAAAAAGTTTTCACAAGGGCTCAACTCAAATGAACTAACTCACACAACTGATATGGATGTACACTGATCCAACAATAATATCAGAGACTCTTACGAAAATGTTCTAATCACATATTAACCTCATCACACAGGACATTAGACTTCATCTGAACATATTGTTTTAAACCACCACTCACTCTAATGAAGACACAAAGAAACATTTACTCACAGATCATCACACGGAGTGGACGGAGCTCCATCTTGTCACACTGATGAAGGACTGACTGATCAGTGGTCTGTGTTAAAGCCACTACACTTCCTGTGTTCTTACCCACAGAGAGAAAGAGAGAAAGACTTCCGTTCTGGTCAAAGTTGATGTGCTCTTTTTATATGAACCCAGAAATTATAATAACAATTTGCAGAACATAACTTTATTCAACTCCTGAACTTGTACAGTTCCTGTGCTACTTCACTCAGTTTCATAATTGATCTCAACAAGACATCCAGTGGACCTTTCTGGAAAGATTTCTATCTTGTTTGATTGAGTAAGCAAGCTAACTCTTTTAAAAGAATGAGGTCTTTCCTAAATCAAGAAACTTTTCCATTCTGTCAGATTTACTTCAGGTTTTGGGTTTGATCCATTCCATAAAGATCAGAAAAGTTCACTGGACATGATGTCAGAACCTCCTATGAAGCTGGGAGGCAGGGCTTCTGCTAGTCACAAAATGGGGTTCTTAAATGTACAACCTAGATGTGATCAGTGAAAGGGATTCTAAGTCTTAGATTTTTCTAATAAATCTGTACGTATTTGTCATCCATTATATTTGGTTAATAATAATACTATTAATAATAATAATAATAATAATAATAATAATAATAATAATAATAATAATAATAATAATAATTCCTTAGATCAATATAGTGCTTTTCTAGGCACTCCAAGCACTTTACATTGAATGGGGGGGGGGGGGGGGGGGGTTGTGGTCTTCTCAACCACCACCAGTGTGTATGATGCTCCAAGGGCACCCACTACACACCAGCTATTGGTGGAGAGGAGAAGAGAGTGATGTAGCCAATTCAGAGATGGAGATTATTAGGGGGCCATTATAGATAAGGGTCAATGAGGGAATTTCACCAGGACACCAGGGTTACACCCCTACTCCTTACAAGAAGTGTCCTGGGATTTTTAATGATCATAGCAAATAAGGACCTTGAGCTCACTGAGTGCTGTTAGTGTTTGCCACAGAAACTAGAATGAGAACATGTAGGTGTGGCTGTTTTAATTTTGGCTTTACTGAGAATGTAAATGACCACATTTCCTCGTGTCTCACACAGCTCAGCTAGAACAGAAACCAAACCACAATAATGTTTTATGTCTTAACTGCTAATCATTTAAAATGTGTAATCATTAAAATTATTTAATATCACATATTTTCTGATGAACAAATAAGAACAAATAAACTCTTTGTGTAATAATGTCAATTAATCACAACATTCATTACTAGATATGAATGGTTATTTTTAATGTAAATCAGATCTGAAATGACTGACCTGAGATCATATGTGGATGTGTACAGTTTTCAGATAAGACTACATAATGAATCAGGAAGGTGAGCTGTGAACATAAACTGTGTAGGGGAAGTGCACATCTTCAGCGTATACAGGTGAGATTATCCACAGCAGCATGAAGTGAGTTATAATGCAGAAAGCTGAAGCAGAAGGAGGAGCAGAGCAATCGTATAACATCAACAGCAGTCAGGCAGGTCTGAGCGTGAGAGGAGCCAGTGTTAGGATCAGGTACTGGTATCATATTATGTATGACAGGAGCATACAATGGTTTTTATGTAATTAAAACCGTCATATTTTTCTCTAGCAGTAAGATAATGATGTGCTGACACTGTGCATTCAGGGAGAGTTGTACGAGATTATGACTATAAAGATTTGCAATGTTTTTGTGTTTTACAGCTCTTGTGAAACTGAGAAGTTGGAATTTGGTTTGTTTACAGGTCTTAAACTGCATCACTGCTGCCATTTACAGAAACTTTAACGTTCATAGATTAGAGTCTGCACATGTGCTGAGCTCAGATGTGCTGTGTGCTACCTCCCTTTGCCAAGATAACAGCTCTGAGTCTTAATGAGTCACATATACATTACAGCACAGTGAAAATATTTTTTCTTGACACATCCCAGCATGTTAGGAAGCTGGGATCAAACATGATACAGCAGAGAGGGTTAAGGGCCTTGCTCAAGGGGCCAACAGTAGCAGCTTGTCAGGTTTGAACCCTTGAACTTCCAATCAGTAACCCAGAGCCTTAAACATCAAGCCACCTCTGCTCCTGCTCTTATAATGCCTGATGAGTTTGGAGAATACATGGAAAGGGATCTGAGACCATTCCTCCATACAGAATCTCTCCAGATCCTTCAAACGCTGGTGGACGCTCCTCTTCAGTTCACCCCACAGGTTTATTTTTTGATGTATGTTTTGGATCACTGTCTTGCTGGGAGATTCAACCACTGCCCATTTTAAGCTTTCTGGAGTCAGTCAGGTTTTCATTCAATATCACACAGGCAGTAGTTTATTCATTCTCTAGATCAGCGTTTCCCAACCTTTTTTCAGTCAAGGCACTCTTTGAACATTTTAAAAAATTTCTGGCACCCTACACAAACACTAATGCTAGACAGCGTTAAGCCTGGTTTATACTCGACGCGTCCGCAATAGAGCGAGGCAAAAATTATGTTGTCAAGGAGTGTGTGGTCGAGCAGGTTGAGTGCGGGAGGCCTTATTTCTTATGCCAGTTTGCACTGCATTTTTTGTAACTTGCCGGATCTGCCAAAAGGTACAATCGTACAGGCTTCTCTATGATCCATCAATGTGGGACCACAGAGAGAGCCAGATGGCAAAAAATTAATGGAAATGTTTTTAAAAATAGTGATTTCTATTTGCTTTGTACATACTGTTGAAAGAATAAAGCCAAAGCTGAAAGTTTTTTTGGGGATTGTACCATGTTTTCATTCATCAGTATCTTCACAAATAAACACAGTCACTACACCTTCAGACACAGTGATTAAACCTCATTCTTTTGTCTTTATACACAGAGACCTTTACACTGATGGGTGAATCTACAGAGTGATCATTCTGTAATAACAGGAATAACTTTCTTTTGTCTCTATTAGGGATGTCACAAGAACCGATACTTTGGTACCGAGTCGGTACTAACATTGTTAAAACGTCATGGTACTTGTTTTTCTGCAGTAGCATCGGTACCGTTGTTATTGAAGGTACTGAGGTTGCAATTCTTCCGGAACTGAAGGGGGCAGCAAATACGCGCAAATGTTTTAGTCTGTCCACAAGTGGTGAAGAAGAAGAACACCTACAAGCACACAGGAAAAACTACAGAAAACGGCGACAATTTTATCTCTGCCCCGACTCATTGAGAGGAAAAGAGAGGAAAGGTAGCGTCGGTTGCCACTGTGCAACCGATGCTATCGTTCATTTCAAACAAAGCGAGACGGTCCTATATTATGTTTGTTTGAGGCAGCTGGCATTGAAACCAGCTAACGTTATGCTCCATGTAATTTTAGCGATAGCCAGTTATTTGTTAACGATGCTAACGCGTTGCAGTGTTATAAACTACCTCCTAATGGGCCTCCATGCATCGCCATTCAGCCCGTGTCCTGTCAGCTAAATGTAGCCTAATGTCAAAAATGGTGCCGACTTCCTACAAACCACTCCTAACCGTGCACTATTTACAAAGGTGACTAATAGTGTGTTAAATAACAAAAATACTACACACACACACACATTATATATATATATATATATATATATATATATATATATATATATATATATATATATATATAAATTATAAGGGTATCACGTGAATCGTAATGGGACAGAGCATAAATAAAGTCAAAACAGGCATAAGGTCATACACAAGCGAAATGCACTTGTCTCTACACACAACACAAATGGCAATGGTCTGCCCTGGGATGAAGAGTGACGGGGCTTAAGTACACTTCCGGAAGTGTGCTGACAACCAATCCCATCGCACCAGGATGGAGCAGGAGGGAACAAGACGTGATCGTCCAGTAGCAAGCCGGAACATGACGCATGCAGTGGGCGGGGTCTAGAGAAGAGGGAGGAGACAAAAGAAAACCCAGCCCACCACCGACACACAAATGGCACATAGAGCAAACAGAAATATATTGAATAACGTAACCCTCCGAGGTAGGTTACAGTGGCATGACCAAACTCACATTTTGTGAGGTCCAGAGTAAGAGAAGCTGTCTGGAGACGAGCAAACACACGGGCTAACACCGAAATATGACTATCCCAGGTGTCTGTAAAAATGACCACATCGTCGAGGTAGGCTTCACAGTTCTCTACATTTCCTAATACCTGTGCCATTAGCCGCTGAAATGTAGCTGGAGCATTTTTCAGACCAAAAGCCATTACCGTATACTGGAGGAACCTATCTGGTGTAGCGAAAGCAGAAACCTCAGATGCATGTGGGGTGAGTGGAACTTGCAAGTAACCCTTTAGAAGGTCCAGTTTTGTGACAAACTTTGCTTTTCCGATTCGGTCAACACAATCTTCCATTCTTGGGAGGGGAAACGAGTCCGCTTTAGTTAAAGCATTGACTTTTCTATAATCTGTGCAGAACCTATAGGTTTTGTCAGGCTTTGGAACTAGCAGGCAGGGCGAGCACCAGGGACTACAGCTAGGCACAGCAAGACCATTTTCAAGCAAGTAGTTTGTTTCTTCTATCATAATTGCACGTTTTGTGGGATTAACCCTATAAGCATTTTGTTTAACTGGCGCATTATCACCAACATCACTGTCATGTCTGAGGACAGTAGTACGAGAAAGGGTATCAGAAAACAGTGATGGGTATTGCTGTAAAAGACTTATTAAATCACCCTGGGCTGGCTCTGATAAGTGCACAAGTTTAGACTGGATATTTTCCAGCCATTCAGAGTTTGGCAACTGAGCACAGGGAAAACAAGCCCTACCTAAACTGAGACCATCCACCTCAGGAGAATACTCAGAAGGCGGCACGCTCATAGAGGCAGCAGCTACTGATGTGACAACTGGAACTGAAGAGGCAACATCCATGGTAGCACGAGAGATATAAGGCTTTAGCATATTCACATGGCACACACAAGACTTTCGTTTCCGGTCAGGGGTTTTCACAACATAGTCTGTATCACTCAAGTTAGACTCAATAACCTGAGAACCTAGCCTGGAGAGCAGAGCCAGGTAATGGCAGTAAAACCAAAACTTTGTCACCCGCTTGGAATGTACGAACGACAGCCATTTTGTCAAAACGAGCCTTCATACAGGCCTGAGAGGATGTCAGAGAACTTTTGGTTAACTCAAAAGCAGTATGTAGGCGCTCACGAAAGGAACTAACATAATCTAGGACATTCCTAGTTGGGGTTTTCACCAGATTTGGAGACAGGAACTCTTCCTGTAAAACCTTTAAAGGTCCTCGAACAGAGTGCCCAAAAACGAACTCAGTAGGACTGAAACCAAGTGACTCTTGTACAACATCACGGATAGCAAATAATAACAGGGGAATCCCTTCATCCCACTCTTTTCCCTGACCTAAACAGTAGGTCCTAAGCATAGAATTCAACGTCTGGTGGAAGCGTTCTAATGCACCCTGGGACTCTGGGTGATAAGCACTTGAGACCTGGTGACGCACGTTCAGTTTTGTCATAACCTTCCAGAACAGAGCAGACATAAAATTTGAACCCTGGTCTGACTGGATGTATTTTGGCAAACCAAAGTGGTACAAAACTTAACAAGACCTCTGATGACAGTACGTGGCTTTATGATACACAGGGGTATAGCTTCAGGGAACCTAGTAGCAGGACATATCAAAGTTAGTAGATTCGAATTACCAGACTTGGTTCGAGGAAGGGGACCTACACAATCTATTAAAATTCTTTCAAAAAGTTCTCCCATAACAGGTATTGGTTGAAGTGGAGCAGGGAGAACGACCTGATTTGGTTTCCCTGCAACTTGACACACATGACAGGAGCGGCAATACCCGGCAACCTCTGACCTCATAGCAGGCCAAAAAAAATTCTTTAACACATGGTCATATGTCTTCCTCACACCACGGTGACCAGCGAGATCATGATCATGGGCAATACTCAACACCTGGGTTCGGTATGGTTTTGGAAACAAGGAGTCATCACTACATATAAAAGAGTGAAATATTGACAGCGCCTTTCATTTTACGAGCTTGGGCACGTGTCACGACACAGGAACTGAAGACAGAGGGAAACTCATGTAAAAGCTCATCACTCTCCTGCAACACATGAGCGTCTGTTACCACAGGTAAATGGAAAACCTTTCCATAGGCTAAATCGTTACCCAAAATAAACGAAACTCCCTTAACTGGCAACTGAGGTCGAACTGCAACCTTAACGAAGCCAGACACAACCTCAGAACGAAGATAAACTATATGCAATGGGGCCTTCACTACACCAAGTTCAATACCCTGAACAAGAATATCTGCACCACAGCTAGAGTACTCAGACAAAGGAAGAACGCCTTCCAGCATAAAGGATTGAGCTGCTCCCGTATCTCTCAGAATACGCAGTGTTTTATGGTCCGAATCAGTATCAGAGAGTGAAACTACACCATCCAGAATAAAAGGTTCGATGCAGAATCAACTGAAAAAAAAGTGAATGCAAACTGACACAGTGTTGTCGCTGTACATGCACTAACCCCACAATCTTAGGACTGTTTTGTGCTCTCCATCGATTTTTGCGCATTAAAATGGGACAAGCAGCAATGAGGTGACCAGATTCATGACAGTAACAACATTCATGGGACTCACTAGCACTTTTAGCTGCGCTCACAGGAGTTTTGGAGCTGTAGCTGCGATCAGAAATATCACAGTTTTATGCGTGAGAACAAACTCATCAGCCAAAACAGCAGCATTGGCGAGCAAGAGACTTTTTGCTCATTCAAATAAATGACAATTTTATCCGAAATACAAGTCTTAAATTCTTCAAGCAGGATCAATTCTTTTAACTGATCTAAACTAACAACCTCATTTGCAACGCACCACTTATCAAATAACGCAGACTTTTCACACACGAACTCAACATATGTTTGGCTGGTGGTTTTGGCATGCTTTCGACATTTCTGCCGATAAGCATATACTCGTAACACAGCTGATTTAATTGTTTCATAATCCGAACTTTGGTCCCAAACTTGCACTGTGGCAATAAAGTCCAGATATTTCTAGGCCACTGCAGAGTGGCAGCAATGCGCTCAAACACAGGGAAATAGGTGTCCACCTCTCTTTCCCTAAACATGGGAAATAACGCAATGTGTTTACTAACATCAAAACCAGCAGGACTTAGAGACCAGGTGCCACGCTGTAGCACAGGCAATGACTGATGAACAGGTGCAGGAGACACAGATGCAGGAGACGCAAGTGAACCGGGAGCTGGCCTGTTTCACAGCGCCAGCTCTAACTCCAGCTCCTTCAGCTTTATCTCCTTCTTAGTTTCCAGCTCCAGTGTTTGGAACTGCAGTAGCTGAGCTTGATACTGCTGATGACTCAACTCAAGCTAAAGTCTCTTTAGCTGAAGCGCGAGCATGGGTTCCTCTAATGGAGAGTCTACTACCACGGGATCTATGCGTGTCGGTTCCTCGGGCTTGACTCCCACCTCTGCTGCAGCCAAATCCTTGGAACCACTGACCGGAGATGCAACACCCACCTTGGTAGGCTCAAGCATGACTTGCTGTTTCACCAGCTCCTCGTACAGCAGCCTTTTGATGTCTCGTTTAGTGGCGCTCCGTGCAACCGATATGCCGTAAAAGTCCGCAAGCAGCAACGGATCATCCTTACAGCATCGCTCAAACTGCTCTAATGTGGGACAAATGGTAAACTGATCCAAGTTAAATTTAGTAGCCATCTCTTCTAACCTTAACACACACACACCCCACTACAAAGACAGAACTGCCAGACAAACGTACTGAAAGAGAAACGGGACGAAACAAGAAACAGGACGAAACGAGGGAAAGCACAATTCAGGTATGCCAAGATACACACCGGACAAGCACAGGATGAGCCCCCAATTCTGTTACACCAGATAAGCACAGGATGAGTCCCCTATTCTGTTACACCAGACAAGCACAGGATGAGTCCCCAATTCTGTTACAAACCCGGTCTAGGTCGGGCCGCAACATACAAGGAAAAAAATAAATAAAAGAAAATGTGTTGGCGAGACCAAGATGGCACTTGTGCAGAAATATATTGAATAACGTAAAACTAATGTTCATGTTCATGCTTTTAATAAATCTTTTTGGCCTGCCACCGTATCAGTGAATTTAAACTAATGCTTGCATTCAGGGTATAAGGTGTGTGTGTGCACGCACGTTTAGGAGTGCACCTTAACACTTGATATTAGCACTTAGAACTGTTTTATTAGTCATTGTCAGACAGTGTTTGATAACTAAAACCTCTCTCTCTCTCTCTTTGCCAGTATTAACCAGAGAAGGATGTCCTCCAGTAGTTTTTAATTTTATTTTTAATTGTTTATTTATTTATTTATTTATTTATTTTATACCACAGCGTGGTATCGACTTTGGTATCGAGTATCGTGTACTTTTGGTGGTATCGGTACCGACTACTAGATTTTTGGTATCGTGACATCCCTAGTCTCTATAAATAAAGAGACATTTACACTGATGGGTGAACATAATAATCACCTGATTTTGTAAATATGAGAAATTACATTTGCAGGAACCTCCCACTTTTGGCTGATATCTACAGTAATTGCTAACATTTACAAAATAATACAATAAATAATAAGTCTATTTAATGAAAGTAAAGGTCCATGTTTAATAAAAATCTTAATGAAATGAATTAAAAAAAAATAACGTTGTTCAATTTAGTTTTATACATGTTCTCATATTTATAGCTATATATTTTGTTTTAATGTGATAAGTGATCATCTCGAGGTTTACTGGGTTTTATATGATTCTTGTATGATTCTTTGCTCTTTTTTTCACACTGTGGGTTTTAGTGACGTTTACTGAAAACAAACATCAACAACAAACAATTCCTCCTCAGCATTCAGCAACTCCACGCGAGACGCCATGTACGTAAGCATTGCTATGGTTGTTCGGACAAGCTAATTCTTTAAAGGGGCGGCTGTGGCTTAGTTGGTAGAGCGGGTTGTCCACTACTCGTAGGTTTAGCGGTTTGATTCCCGGCCCACTTGGGCAAGACACTGAACCCCAAGTTGCTCCCGATGGCAAGTTAGCGCCTTGCATGGCAGCTCTGCTACCGTGTGTGTGTGTGTGTGTGAATGAGACATAGTGTAAAGCGCTTTGGATAAAAGCACTATATAAGTGCGCCATTTACTTCTTCTCTCAGCTACTTTCTGTTGGTTTATAGGACGATTACTCAGAGTCGCCCCCTTTCGCTTAAAAGAATATTACAACAGCGAGCGCGTAGTATAGTCAATCAAGTATATAATCAAGTATAAACGCCTAGTGCGTTTGTGGAGGTGCGCGCGCAGTCAGTGGAGGCTCGCGCTGCGGAGTCAGGCAGAAGTATAAACAAGGAGGATGAAGTTGATGGTCCAGAAGCATCTGGAGCTTTCCTTTTAAGAAATCTGTCCATATTCTTTTGCACTACACACGCATCGTCACACGCTAATTATTAGGATATAAAAACACATAGACTGATGTTGACGTGCTGCTGACAGGTCAGAGAGGGGGAGGGAATTATTATTACTTATATATCATTTTTTATTATTATTTTTATGCATGTGTGTCTGTCTTATTATTTCTGTGTCTGTGTTATTATTTCAGACATCAGATATTGATCATATATCGGCTATTAAATATATTATAGCTACACAATTTAGCATTTTATAAATGTTTGAAGGATTTCTACACGGCACCCTGCTCTCATCAGATGGTACATCAGTTGGGAAACACTGAAACAGACTGCACACGTGGGTTTGCGCTACAGCTCCATTTCACACACACACACACGTTTTTATCACATATTACTTCTCCCTGCTGATCCACATCCCCAATAATCACACTACACACACCAGATAAGTTTAAAACAGAACATATTTATTTACGTAACTGTATATTTGTATAGTCTGTCTTTGTTTGTGCTGTAGATTGTCCGCGTCCGTCTTCCGGGTCCAGTCCGCCGAGACTACAGCAAGAGGGAGGAGATAAAGTCCGGTCCTATTTCTGCACCAGTGTTTATGTGTCTGGGGGAAAAGGGGGACTTTTATTGAAATGAACATGAGGAAGGTGGTTAATATGTGTGTATGTTCACATTATGATCATATTATGTTTATATGTATATGTTTATGATGATGTATACTTATCTTTATGTGTGAGGTTGTTGTATTCATACTTACCTGATATTTATTCTTTATAATGGTTCATGCCGAATGGGCGGGGCTTCAGCTTTATAAGTGGGCCGCGGGGGCTGCTGGAAAGTGCGGGGGCTGATGGAAAGTCCGATTCATTTCCGCGAACCGGTTCTTTCGGACGGTTTGTTTCAATGTACCGGTTCATCAGTTCCTTTAACGTCATCAAGCAATGCCGTGGTGCATGCGTCAGTGTCATGTTTAATCAATGAAACTTTCAAATAAAGTAATTTGTGTGAACGCATATTGCTGATTATTGCCTTTTATTCACTCAAGTTAATGGTGTTTGTGGTCATTAACCATTAGTATTTCCAAAAAAAAACAACCCAAAAACCAACCAACCAAAAAACTAAAAATAAAAAACAAACAAAAAAAATACACAAATTAAAAACAAATGTAAAATGTACATTTTCAAAGACATAGAATTTAATAATGCGTAGACTTTTCTAAAAATGAATTATATCCAGAAGATGGCTCTGTTGTAATCTTTTGACAAGTGTGTAAAGGTAATAAAATGACCTTCTTTATACAAAAAATACATGAAAGCATTTTTTTTATTGTTTTGTTTTTAAATTTGCAAAATCTTACAGTAGACTTTATTCACAGTCTGTGTGATGCAGGATTGATAAAATATTTCCTCATCTGAAATGTTTCATGCTCTCTGTTTAGCTTTAGCCACTTTTTAAACATAATATTAATGAGAAACAGAGCTGATGATTTCTACTGCAATGCAGGTATTTTTCAGTACAACAATAATGATGCATAAGAATGAATTTATGCATTGTTTCATAGGATGTCATCACTTGTTAAGCAACTGGAGGTTAATCAGTGAATAACGCCCCTTAATAAAATACAGCTGCTTTGTATGCATGTATATTTTAATGCAGGGTATCATTTGTGTGACCTAAAGGTACAATTGTAATTGCTGAAATTCTTACAAATTTAAACCAAAGAAAAAAAATACATTAAAATACCAAGTAAATAAATTGAGAGATTGCACTGTACTGAGCACCTCTAACTTTACATATACTGATACTGCTTGTGTCCACATGGATGGAGATGAGTACAAACGTTTGCTGGAGATAAAACTGTACACTCTATGCACATGACTTTTCAAACAGGCCTGTTACAGTGCAATAAAAATACATTAAAACGATAATTTCCGGAAGACGTGAGACATTACAGACACATTTGGTGCACACAGTTTAGGGCTTGTGATATTCATCTTGTTGTGGTTTGTGATATCGGCATGCATTTATTTAAAGTGTTGCTTAATACAATGAAACCATGAAATGATATTTGTTATGATGATCTTTTTAACTGTAGGCTGCAGATTGTGGTTGTACCGTGTGATGGAAAATACATCAGTGTATCTCTGTATGTGACTTTCAGTTCTGTAGGTGTGAACTGCACACAGATGACATGATGAAGCCCCTCACATGAGTGAAAAAACATTTTCAAGAATAAAAGTTCAGTCACATTGACTTATTACTCTTACTATTACGACTAAATCCTATCGCTTTACAACCAGTCCTAATAGTGGCACAAGTAATCAATAAAATACACCCTATAAATACTTCTTAATGTGTCCATACACACGTTCTTATTCCCCACACACATTTTAAACCAAATAAGTGCAAAGAACCTGTACAAAACAATCTCACTCCGATTTTACTGTCACTGCACACATGATGAACTTCTCTCTCTTCTGTCTCGTCTGTTCAGTTGTGTATTCACTCATCCAGCACCTGTAAATGAACATTTAAAGCTGTTTTAGATTTTAGTTCCTGAAATGGTTAAACTTTGGTGTTTTAAGCCAACAGCAAATCATTAAGGAACATTTAAAAGGCAATGCAAATTTATATTTCAGTATATACGGTAATTATTAAATATAAAGCAGTAAATAGTGATGGCTTATTTAAGGAGAAACTGTCATGCATCTTATTATACTGCAATACTTGCACTTATTATAGTAGAATTTCTCTTAACTGCACTGACACTATAGGAGTGTCAGTGTACTATACGAGGAAGAAATTTCATGAAAATGCATAAAATTTAAACCACTTTATCTTTTATTAACAGAACTGTTACTAGTGTATTTACTAGTAGAATTTCTCTTAACTGCATTGACACTATAGGATTGAGCAAGAAAATTCATGAAAATGCATAATTTTTTTTATTTTAAACCACTTTATCTATATTTTATGTATTTTCCAAAAAAAATAGGATTGGCAGTAGAGTCAACAACTACGATGTCTTCTTGAACAAGAGACATGGGCTTGTTTAATCCACACACTGTATTCCACAGTAGCTAATTATACATCAGCAAAAACGAGTCTTTGTAAATGTAAAGTTATAGGGCCAGGTAGTGGTGGGAGATATATACATATAGTACAAATAAAAAGTGTATTAAATCCAGTTTCTACTGTGAAAAACTGTGAAACTGATTTATTTGTCATAATATGTATTATACGTTCAGCTGTGGGTTCTGGTTGCCTTAGGGTTGTTTATTCTTTTCTATAGACTGAGGTTTATTTGTTTTCCTGAATTAGTTGAGGTGTGAACACAGTGAGATTTACAAGTAAAGATCAACAGGAAATGAAAGTACTAGAGGACTCTTTCACTTTGTTTACTGAGTGTTTGAGCTGTGAGAGGAACCAGAATGCACATCTCTATTTTATACTACTAAAAGCTATAGAGCATTTCTACAGTTGACTCCCTTCCGCTGTGATTACATCATGATACCCAGCAGCTGGTAAGGCTTGCAGCAACAAGAAGAGAGGACACTGGAGCTGCTTTTGACATTGTTTGCTTTTAGGATTGCTTTAGGTGTAATAATTTAGAAAGGTCTTAGCAATCTAACTGAGGCTGTAGCATTTATATTACACTATTTATATATATAACTGTTTATAACTCTGAACTCCTACTGAGCAAGGCACAAAACTTGAACTAGAATTTCTATTCATGATTTCTCTAAGTATTTCTAACTCAATTTGAGATTTGTAAATATAGCAGATTTTGTCTTACCTATGTGTTCTGCTTCAGCTGTGAGTAAACAGTTTCAGACTCTACACTGGCCTTCACTAGATGTAAACAAGAAACGCTGAATTAACGTCCACAATCAACTGCAACTAATCTAAATAGCTAAACAGTCATTAATGAAATGAATTGGTCAATAAATCAAAAAACAATAAAAGTTAATGTACATGCAAATTTATATAAATATATACGATAGCTTTACCCTGATCTTTCTGTGCTTTTTTCTGTGGCTTGAATTCAAGCTCAGTGTAAATCACATCACTGGGTCCAGCATCATCATCTACAGTGACAGTGAACAGAACAAAACAAACACAGATAACATTTTAATCTAAATCAACCTTTGTAAAAAAAATATTTAAAAAAAAAAAAAAAAAAAAAAAAACAGTGTGGGGAATTACAGGTAGATGATGGGATGTAGCTGAACACAAATGTGGAGCTTACAGTCACTTCTACATGTAATGGTTTTGAAATTCATGTGTTCTCTTTGCATTTTTTTGTTGTAAAATGATAACTTTATATGAACATTATCTGAAGCTTGATATGTATAGCATTAAAACCACTGACAGGTGAAGGGAGCATTAATTATTTTTTTAATTGTTTGTTATTTCCATGTTTGTGCAACTTATGCTATTTATACTATTTAACTTATAGTTAAATACAGTATAAACAGTACTGATTATATTATAAGCAATTTCTTGAAAAATAATTATCACACCTTTGTTGGATTTGTGCCACCAACGCACGATCAGTAAAAGGATGATGTTCAGAAAGGCCAAACTCAGTCCCACAGCCACAAATACTATAACAGTATTGTATGTAAAACCTGAGACAGAGGAACGAAAAAGATACAAATGATAAAAAAAAACCTGCTGTCACTAATAATAGCCCAATTTCTAATTTTCCATTTCTGTCCAAACTGTTTTAAAGAGTGTTTACCAGCAATCTCTCTGAGCCTTTCCAATCATATCTACATTCTCTACTGAGACTGCTCTTCAACGGGCCACTCATAATCTACTCCTTTCTGCTGATGCTGGTGCCTTTCCTCTATCAGTATTTCTAGTTTGGATCATGTTTCCTTTTTTCTCCTGCCCCTGACACACAAAGTATCCCTCAATTATCAATCCTTTGCCCCCTCCTTTTAACTACAGGTACAGTATATGCATCCACTTGCTCAGATCATTCAAAAACATCTGAGTTTCTACTGTTAAGCAGATAACACTGATTTATCTCATCAGGAGAGCTGTCTTCCACATCATTAACTGTATACATTCATGATCTAAAATAATGGATGGACTCCAAAGTTCTTAAACTGAACTCTGATAAAACAGATATTTTATTTGCACCCAAACGACTTTGTTTTAAAATTCCAGATATTCAGTAGATATTGATGGCATTAACGTTAAACCTTCAACAAATTTTCACAATTTATTCACCATTTTTGACAACACAGTTTCATTTGAACTCTGTATTAGGTCACTCACAACAATCTCTTTATCAGCTCTGCATGACCCTTACTTAGTTTGAAAGAATTCTTGCTTCATGATTTCATCATTTCACAGTTGCATTTTTGAAGATCTCTTCATTCTCATTTCTGGTATAACTCCTAATCGACTACAAGATGTTTGAAAATATGTTTGTTGTAGTCTTTACTCATACCAAACACACATTAAATGTGTACACTATCATTAACACTGGTTACCCATCTCACAGAGAATCAAACAAACAAACTCTTATTTCTACCACACATGGCCTCGCCGTAACACTCTACACCCTGGAGTATTAGGTCCACCAGTACTGATCTAGAAGTGGCTCCTAACAAGCAGACTGACAACAATGGGCAGAATATTTAATGCCATAATCCACCTCTAGGCCTTTAACTGCATGTCCATAAACTCAAAACACATGTTTTGTACCAACAGTTTTCTCTTTTTTTCTTCCAGCTAGTCTTTTTTTTTTTTTTTTAATGTATGGCAATATTTAATAACATAAATCTTTATTGCATATCACACTTTGTATGCATATTGTGCAGCTTTAATCTACACCAGTACTGAGTGCTGAGGTGAACCTGAGGTTAATGAGTACTGAAGAGATGATCACACTCACCTGATACAGTCAGTGTAACAGCATCACTGGTGTGTGAGGAGTGTGAGCCTCGTCTCTCTCTTCCTCTACAGGTGTATTTACCTGCATGAGATGTTTCAGCACTACTGATTCTGTACTCCTGTTCATTACTGACACCAGAACCATCTTTATTCCAGCCGTAGATCCAGTCAGAGTCCTCTTCATCCTGTATGTCACATCTGAGAGTGACAGTCTCTCCTCTGTACACCTGTTCATCAGGATTTATGGACACCACAGGTTTTGGGAGCACTGTACAAAGATAATAAAATATTTCCTGAAATAATCAGTATACTTTTGATTGATTGGTTTTCATGAGTGTATAGAGTTTAGAAGATTTTGGAAAAGAATGTAACATTACACATGTAACTCTGAAAATTGTTTTGGACAAGTTATAACCACTTGCACCAAAAAGTCCAGCGTCTTCTACAGATCCTGATTATAATCATTTGGTATTGTGTTAGATGTATTTATAGTAAAGTATTATTCAGATTTGTTTAATAAAATGAACAGGTGATTGAGAATTGTTATATAAATAATTGTTGTTGTTTTAATCCATTTATTTGACATCACATTTTATTCTGTATAATTCCATGTTTTGGTCATTGGTAAGGAAGCAGAGTGGAGCAAAAGAAAAAAAATCCTACAATTACTCGAGATCCTGATGTGATCTGGCTCCAGGTCTCTTATGTATGATTTCCAAAGTGATTAGTCAGCACTTATAGAGACAAAGCAGGTGATTTATTTACAGTGTAGCTTTAAGGCCTCTGGTATCAGACACACACTGTACATTCTTTCTATTTTGATCATAATTTAATATTCTGTAGTGAGTGTTTCAGCACTAATGTCTGTGTTTCAGTTACAGTTATAAACACCATTATGAGTCTGATTAACATGAGTGCTGTGTAATTATAATTTCCATATTTCTCCTACCATGAGATTTATTATCCCTACATAACACTGATATCTGATCGTCTGTGTCTCTTACAACAGAGATTCTCTTCCTGATGAACACACACTCAGCGGTACTTTACTTTAACTTTTGCTCTCACTGTTCATGAATGACAGGCTTTATAAATATCTAAAATATAATAAGAAATAACTTAAAACATGCAGTGAAAGAGTAGAAACCATGACGTACCTCTAACTGTAACTGTAACTGTATCACTGAGCTCTGAGTCGTAGTTTCCTCTGCGTGCTTTACACTGATACACTGTTTCTCCTGCATTAGAGACTGTATCATGGAGTGTGTCGGGGTCTTCAGCTACTTGGACTCGATCTTTGTACCAGAGAAAAGTCCATCCATTAGACAGCAGATTACAGTTCAGAGTAACTCTGTCTCCATTGTAGACGGAGCTCTGAGGACTCAGTCTCACAGTCGGTTTGGGTTTTTCTGTTGATATGAAATGATGATGATATTAAAGTTTTCCTCTTTACAACCTCAACAATAGTTTTATCACTTTAATCATATGATTTGTGTCTAATAATGCATTTATATTTAGCATTTGTTAAAGTAGTGCATAGATACACACTCTTAATGAATTCATCTTCATAAGTGTGTTCACTATTATACACAGCACACAGTGAATGTACAACTACACCATTAATCATTACTAGACTAAGTAGAATAAGTAAATGAAA
This sequence comes from Ictalurus punctatus, assembly GCF_001660625.3. Taxonomy (NCBI): domain Eukaryota; kingdom Metazoa; phylum Chordata; class Actinopteri; order Siluriformes; family Ictaluridae; genus Ictalurus; species Ictalurus punctatus. Next base: position 26,256,190 of record NC_030422.2, read on the forward strand.
CATTGTTTTTTTCGGAATCTGTGACATTTTAAAGCAATATTGTGACCTTAATCCACACTGCATGGAGTGATGTGATGCTGAAATTATATATATTGGTGTCAGGAAGAGATTAACACACACACACACACACACACACACACACACACACACACACACACACACACACACACACACACACACCTGACACAGTGAGTGTAACAGTGTTGCTGGTCTCTGAGGTCTGAGAGTCGTTTCTTCTTCGTCCGCTGCAGGTGTATTTAGAGCTGAGAGACTCTACAGGAGTGAATGAATATTTACTGTTCTCAACAGAGGAGAATATTTGGACACCATCTTTATTCCAGTTGTACATCCACTCAGTGTCTGCATGTCCTCGTATTTCACATGTGAAAGTGACTTCCTGTCCACTGAATATCGGTCCATCAGGCTGCAGAGTCAGAACGGCTTTTGGTCTCTCTGTACAGTTACAACAAATACATCAAATCAGCCAAACACACCCTTCTCTGACCATCTGATATTTAATCAGTGTGTTTTGTAATGATTACAGTATGTGTATCAGTGCATGTTACAGGAGTGTAAGATCAGACATGTACCTATCACTGAGAGAATCATTTCATTACTCCATGTCGTTGACCATCCATCAACAGACCCGTAACATCTGTATTTGTGACTCTGATCTACTTTTATAATGTAGTAATTTTCAGCAGATCTGTGAACATTAACACCATCTTTGTACCAGTAGTACAGTCCATTTCCTCCTGAAATCCTACATGTGAGTGTAACCGTCTCTCCTCTGAATATTTGTGGTGAATTCGGCTCCACAGACAGAACTGGTATAATCTCTGCTGGAAAAGTCAAAAAGCAAACACACACTGTCAATGTAAATAACTTAAATTCTGCATGACAATGTACAAACAATCTTCTCCACTTTAATACAAATCCAACATGTACACAACATAGGCAATAAAATATGTATAAATCACCTTGAGCTTGTCCGACTCGGATAAGTGAAATAAGCACTAAAAAGGGAAGAGGAACAGAGAATATGATGTAACGCTGACTTGATTCTTTTCTTTAAGAAGACAAATGAGAACAATGTCATATACTGCAAAAAATCTATATTTAGTTTCACTTCAGCTATAAGAAATGCAATATATCGACCTGTTTCAATAATGAATGGTGTTTAGAAAAAGCTATTTTCACTCAGGTCACTATGCTGCTCATTACTGTCTCATGTTTAATCTGATCCACATCTGCTAATCTGAAGCTGGATTACACACTTCCTTCTCTGTGTCTCACATGAGAAAGGCACTCCTGTGCACTAAAGCTATGGTGTAATACATACAGGATGATGTCATATATGAGGAAAAATCCAATCTCAGTAGCACATACAGGATAATGAACACACACAGCATAATGAAGACACACAGGTTAATGAACACATACAGGCTAATGAACACATACAGGCTAGTGAACACATACAGGCTAATGAACACACTCAGGTTAATGAACACACACAGATTAATGAACACACTCAGGTTAATGAACACATTCAGGCCAACGAACACACACAGGTTAATGAACACATACAGTGTAATGAACACTCACAGGCTAATGAACACACACAGGCTAATGAACACACCCAGGTTAATGAACACATGCAAGCTAATGAACACACTCAGGTTAATGAACACATGCAGGCTAATGAACACACTCAGGCTAATGAACACACACAGGTTAATGAACACACATACATAGCTAATGAACACATACAGGTTAAGGAACACACACAGGCTAATGAACACACACAGGTTAATGAACCCACTCAGGTTAATGAACACACACAGTTTAATGAACACACACAGGTTAATGAACACATACAGGCTAATGAACACAAACAGGCTAATGAACACACACAGGTTAATGAATACACACTGGATAATGAAAACATACAGGTTAATAAACACATACAGGCTAATGAACACACTCAGGCTAATGAACACAAAGGTTAATGAACCCACTCAGGCTAATGAACACACACAGGTTAATGAACACATACAGGTTAATGAACACACACAGGTTAATGAACACATACAGGCTAATGAACACACACAGGTTAATGAACACACTCAGGTTAATGAACACACACAGTTTAATGAACACACACAGGTTAATGAACACATACAGGCTAATGAACACAAACAGGCTAATGAACACACACAGGTTAATGAATACACACTGGATAATGAAAACATACAGGTTAATAAACACATACAGGCTAATGAACACACTCAGGCTAATGAACACAAAGGTTAATGAACCCACTCAGGCTAATGAACACCCACAGGTTAATGAACACACACAGGTTAATGAACACATACAGGCTAATGAACACACACAGGTTAATGAACACACACAGGTTAATGAACACATACAGGCTAATGAACACATACAGGCTAATGAACACACACAGGTTAATGAACACACACAGGTTAATGAACACACATACATAGCTAATGAACACATACAGGTTAAGGAACACACACAGGCTAATGAACACACACAAGTTAATGAACCCATTCAGGCTAATGAACACACACAGGTTAATGAACACCCACAGGTTAATGAACACATACAGGTTAATGAACACACACAGGTTAATGAACACATACAGGCTAATGAACACACTCAGGTTAATGAACACATGCAGGCTAATGAACACACACAGGCTAATGAACACACATACATAGCTAATGAACACATACAGGTTAAGGAACACACACAGGCTAATGAACACACACAGGTTAATGAACACACTCAGGTTAATGAACACACACAGTTTAATGAACACACACGGGTTAATGAACACATACAGGCTAATGAACACAAACAGGCTAATGAACACACACAGATTAATGAATACACACTGGATAATGAAAACATACAGGTTAATAAACACATACAGGCTAATGAACACACTCAGGCTAATGAACACAAAGGTTAATGAACCCACTCAGGCTAATGAACACACACAGGTTAATGAACACATACAGGTTAATGAACACACACAGGTTAATGAACACATACAGGCTAATGAACACACACAGGTTAATGAACACACACAGGTTAATGAACACATACAGGCTAATGAACACACTCAGGTTAATGAACACATGCAGGCTAATGAACACACACAGGCTAATAAACACACACAGGTTAATGAACACACACGGGTTAATGAACACACATACATAGCTAATGAACACATACAGGTTAATGAACACACACAGGCTAATAAACACACACAGGTTAATGAACCCACTCAGGCTAATGAACACACACAGGTTAATGAACACACACAGTTTAATGAACACACAGGCTAATGAACACATACAGGCTAATGAACACACACAGGTTAATGAATACACACTGGATAATGAAAACATACAGGATAATGAACACATACAGGCTAATGAACACACACAAGTTAATGAACACATAGGCTACTGAACAAACACAGGCTAATAAACACACACAGAATAATGAACACACACAGGTTATGGAACACACACACAGGTTAATGAATACACACAGAAAAATGAATACACACAGAAAAATGAACACACAGAAAAATTAACACACAGAGGTTAATGAACACATTCAGGCTATGATTGTGCAATGTACTGAAAAATGTCTGTCACAGACACGTCTGTGAGAATGATTGTCGAGTGTAAATCCAAAAATTGGCGTGGCTTTTAAAGGTCAAAGAAGTTCTCTTAAAGCTAAGACATCATAGAAGGTTCATTCAGTCTTCCCTTTCTTCTGAAACAGGTGAACCTATCACAGAGCAGGACAGAGTCAAAATGGAAATGAAGATCTTCAAGGCTGGATTACATGGTCAAAGTAGAAGTAGAAGATCTTGCTGTTGCAGATTTGGCAATCATCAGATTTTCTCAACAAGAAATGTCCAAGGGAGAGATTGCTGCCTTGCAAAATGGAAGATCTGGAGTAAAGAGGAGCTGTGATATTCATAACCTTCATCCAGTGTTGATGGATGGTGTGCTCAAAGTTGGTGGAGGACTTAGTAGAGCAGCAATGCCAGAAGAGATGAAACGTCCTGTTATCTTGTCAAAGGAACACCATGTATTCAAACTCATCTGGCAACATGTTCATAAAAACTAGGTCATGCTGGAGGAAACCACATGTCAACACTTTGAAAAAGGTAATGAGTTATAAATGCAAACTCTGCCTGTAGAAAAATAATTTCAGAATGCGTTGTCTATCAATGTCTACAGGGAAAGATGGGAGAACAAACAATGGCTGACGACTCATGCATTAAAGTTTGATAATGGCACAAATTTCATTGGAGCAGAAAGAGAGCTCCAGGCAGCTTTGAACACACTGGATCATGACAAAGTCCAGTGTACATGTTTCTATCTGAGGGACTCAAATGGACTTTAATCCCCCTGCTGCATTGCATCACAGTGGCGTGTCGGCGCGGCTCATTAATCTGGTCAAGTGGTAAAGGTGGACAATGCATTATTGCCCATTATTGTTCTCAACACTGGTGCCCCTCAGGGGTGTGTACTTAGTCCACTTTTTTATATTCTTTATACAAATGACTGTCAGAGTCCAGTCACCACCACTCATTACTTTAACTATGCAGATGATACTGCCATTCTTGCATTGCTTAATAAGGACAATGATTCTTTTTTTTTGACTATCAATGCTCCATAGCACATTTTAGTAAATGGTGTGATTCCACCTTAATATCGCAAAGACTAAGGAACTGGTTTTCAGCTCTTCCAAAACACTGACCCGTCCTTCCATTATTATCATTAAGGGAGAGATGGTTGAAAGGGTGGACCTTTTCAGATATCTGGAAATTACATTGGATAAACATCTCAACTTCAATCAGCACACTCTGGGTATTTACAAGAGCTGTCAACAGAGACTTACAGTTATTCGTAAACTTACAGTGAGAAATTTGCAAAGATTTCAAACAAACTTCTTTCACGTTGTCATTATGGGGCACTGTTTGTAGAATTTTGAGGAAAATAATGAATTTTATCCATTTTAGAATAAGGCTGTAAAATAATGTGGAAAAAGTGAAGCGCTGTGAATACTTTCCGGATGCACTGTAAATATCTGTCTGTTCAGTGTACTCTGCTTCTTCTTCTGTATCGAAGTTTTATTTAGCCGGTTCTTATGCATGGTGCCATTTCCATATGCTAACAGTTACCAATAAGAACAAACTCTTGAAGATTCCTAATTGAGCGAGAAACATTATTGGTATTCCCACCCCTAATTTATCAGACTGTGTCATTTTATATACGTTCCGGAAGGCACATAAAATTTTAATTGATCCAGACCACCCACTTTATCAATATTTCAACCCCCTTCCTTCTGGCCGCAGGTATAGACTGCCCATGTGCAGAAAGACCAGTTATGGTAGGAGTTTTGTTCCTATGGCTATACGAGCGTTAAAAACATAGGTAATAGCCATTGTGATGCCATCTTATGCTCTGGCATTTGTTGTATGATCCTGATGTTTTCTTTTTATCCCTTTCTCCCCTCTATGCCTGTGATTGTTTATGATGGTTAATATGTATGGTGTTGCTGTGTTTATGTTTTTCTATGCACCCACGGTGGAAACAAATTTCCTCTTTGAGGACAAATAAAATTATTTATCTATCTATCTATCTAAAGAAGGTCTTGCACTCCACTCTCTCACAACAATCGTTGGATGATGAGAATTTACCCACCATCCTTTGTGAAATTAAAGCTATTCTTAATGACCTCCCCATCACAAAGCTTTCTGATGATTTAAACAACTTGGAAGCTCTTACTCCCAATCACATTTTACAGATCAGATCAAAACCACTTCTTCCAACAAGGCTTTTTAAAGACAGTGATCTGTACATAAACACGTAAACAGCGACAAGTCCAATACTTGTCTGACCTTGTTTTGGAAAATATGGGTCAGAGAATACCTTCCACTGCTCCAGTAATATCAGAAGTGGATGAAACCACACAGAAATTTCTGTGTATGGAAATTATATGCTGTGTTCACACAGAAGCAGTAAGAGGATGAGGAAGTTTTGGTGGTGGGAGCATGTACGGCTGCATCTGAAATCTGCATACCATGAGATGCATTAGATTCAGTACCTACAGCTCAGCCGCTGATACAGTATGTATGGATCAGTATATGTGTGGAGTATGAATACAACCTGGAAATACTACATCCGACATGTTAGTGCCGACATGAACACCCTTACACCACCCAAGCCAACAGCTATACTGAAAATAAAGTTAAAGATAGCTGATACAAATCCATACAATTACAAGCATAACAACTAAGTTTCTAAACTTCTCTATAATCAACTTAAATATTCCACCATACTATAAACATTTTGAACACAACAACATTATCAACACTATCTTTTTTTATTTATTTAAAAGTAAGAACATAATACTCTGATCATATATTCTTCCTTTCATACCTTATACGAAACAAAAAATGTTCATCCATGATAAAAGCCCACGAAAATATCACAAACCAAAATCTGATTAATGCTCAGAAAAAAACCCATGCCACCTCAGACACTCTACAACCCCAAATAACACACAAATCCTGAAGATGGTAGATTTTAGATTCTACACATATGCACTAAAATGGACCAAAAGGTCCTCACTGCAGTCTGTAGCGTAATGACACATTGGATTAGATCCACTAGGTACTGCATGTTGTAACATGCATGCGCCAATGGCAGACACAGATCATTAATACTGCAGACACAGTATGTCACTGTTGTCCATCTATGGTTAGGGTTGGGGTTAGTGTTAAAGTTAGAACATCCAGTACGTGGTATATCTAATCTAATGTCATTACACTACAGGATGCAGTGAGGACACACCCAATTAACAGCAATCCACATAAACTATGCTGAAAACAAAAAAATATTTAGTCCCCTCTGACGCCATTGGAACAGCAGGCCAAGTTATTGCTATTGCTGCAGACTGAAGACATTTGGGTTTGAGATCAAAAGATGAAAAGGAGAAGAGAGGTTACAATTTCAGCTTCTGTTTCCTGGTATTTATATGTTGACGTGTTAAATGACATAGAACATAGCACATTTCTTTCAGACCACCCAATTGGTAGATACTAGGAAATAAAAGCTGAAATCCTAAACTCTTGTCTCATATCCATCTTTTGATCACAAAACCAAATGTCTTTGGTGTACTGCAGAAACAAATGAATAGGCCTTGCCGTTCCAATAGTTTCAGACGGGACTGTACTGTACCCTCCCACTGATATAATTATTAATGCAACTAATTAATACTATTCTATATATAAATGTAACCCTTACCTTAACCTCGGTAACCTCAGTAACCTCAGTAAGTTCTCACAAGGGCTCAACTCAAATGAACTAACTCACACAACTGGATGTACACTGATCCAACAATCATATCAGAGACTCTTACGAAAATGTTCTAGTCACATATTAACCTCATCACACAGGACATTAGACTTCATCTGAACATATTGTTTTAAGCCGCCACTCACTCTAATGAAGACTCAAAGAAAACATTTACTCACAGATCATCACACGGAGTGGACGGAGCTCCATCCTGTCACACTGATGAAGGATTGACTGATCAGTGGTCTGTGTTAAAGCCACTACACTTCCTGTGTTCTTACACACAGAGAGAAAGAGAGAAAGACTTCCGTTCTGGTCAAAGTTGATGCGCTCTTTTCATTTGAACCCAGAAATTATAACAACAATTTGCAGAACATAACTTTATTCAACTCCTGAACTTGTACAGTTCCTCTGCTTATTCACTCAAGTTCATAATTGATTTCAACAAGACATCCAGTGGACCTTTCTGGAAAGATTTTTATCTTGTTTGATTGAATAAGCAAGCTAACTCTTTTAAAAGAATGAATTCTTTCCTAAATCAAGAAACTTTCCAATAGTTTTAGAGGGGACTGTATGTACTAATCCCATAACCGAGTGTTTAGATATTTTATATTTATTAATCCCCATACTTAATGTGTGTTTTGATCTTTTATATTTACTAATCCCCATCGCTAATTCATGTTTAGGTCTTTAATGTATGCTGCAGTGGCATCTAACATTATGTTCATCTTTTATTATTAGCTCAGCTCACTGAGTGCTGTTAGTGTTTGCCACAGAAACTAGAGTGAGAACATGCAGGTGTGATTGTTTAAAGTTTGGCTTTACTGAGAATGTGAAAGACAGCATTTCCTCACCTCTCACACAGCTCAACTACAATAGAAACCAAACCACAATAATGTTTCATGTCTTAACTGTTAATCATTTAAACTAAAAGTCACATATTTGCTGAAGAACAAATAAACTCTTTGTGTAATAATGTCAATTAATCACAAAATTCATTGCTAGATATGAATGGTTATTTTTAATATAAATCAGATCTGAAATGACTGACATGAGATAATGTGCAGTTGTATACAGTTTTCAGATAAGACTACATAATGAAGCAGGAAGTCTTAAACTGCATCACTGCTGCCATTTACAAAAACATAAATGTTCATATATTAGGGTCTGCACATCTGAGCTTGGCTGTGCTGAGTGAACCTACTGGCTCTACAATGTACTGCAAGTAAAAACATGATATATGGTTCCCTCCACTAATATTGGCACCCTTGGTAAATATGAGCAAAGAAGGCTGTGGAAAATTGCCTTTATTGTTTAACCTTTTGATATTTTGTTAAAAAAAATTCACAAAAATACTCTGCTGTCATGGATATCATGCAATTATAAACAAAACACAGGTTAAGCAAAAAAATATAATTTTAAATATAGGTGTGTAACAATTATTGGCACACTTTTAGTCAATACTTTGTTCTACCTCCCTTTGCCAAGATTAAAGCTCTGAGTCTTCTCCTATAATGTCTGATGAGGTTGGAGAATACATGGCAAGGGATCTGAGACCATTCCTCCATATAGAATCTCTCCAGATCCTTCACATTTCGAGGTTCACACTGGTGGACTCTCCTCTTCAGTTCACCCCACATGATTTCTATGGGTTTCAAGTCAGGGGACTGGGATGGCCATGGCAGGACCTTAATTTTGGGGTAAACCATTTTTATGTTGATTTTGATTTGTTTTGGATCATTGTCCTGCTGGAAGATCCAGCCACGGCCCATTTTAAGCTTTCTGGCAGAGGCAGTCAAGTTTTCATCTAATATCTGTTGATATTTGATAGAGTCCATGATGCCATGTATCATAACAAAAAGTCCAGGTCCTCTGGCAGAAAAACAGCCCCAAAACATTAAAGCCACCATGGGCATGAGGTAGTTTTCCATATGGCCATCTCTCTGTGTGCGCCAAAACCACCTCTGGTGTTTATTGCCGTAAAGCTCTATTTTGGTTTCTGGGTTTCATCTGACCATAGAACCCGATTCCATTTGAAGTTCCAGTAGTGTCTTACCAATGGTGCCAATATTAGTGGAGGGCACTGTAACTGCAATTAACATGGCTTTCCTGAGGTACTGAGCTTCACATATGAACAGAGAGTTATCGTTATTTAAAAAAAAAAAAATACTATATACTCATGAAGTCAGGGTAAATGTGTATAATGTCTAATAATCTAACCCTTTTATTTATTACGGTATTTGGTGAAATGAATGTGACTGGTTTATATCTGTGTGAAGCTGCTTCATTCACAATAATATTATATTCTCTTTTACTTATTTCATTATTCATTACAAGTCATCTGGACTAGCATGAGGGAGCATGTTTCAAAAATTATATTGTTGCGGAGTGGGCAGTCGATCGCATTCAGTGCACTAGGCCTCGTTTCTCATGGAGGTTTGCACGGCATTTTTTGTAACTTGCCAGATCCGGAAATGAATGACTTTTAGGCAACTCTTGCCAAAATGTACAATTGTACAGGCTTCTCTATGATCCATCCATGCAGGACCACAGAGATAACCAGATGGCACAAAATTCATGAATTGGTTTTTAAAAATAGAGATTTCGATTCGCTTTGTACATACTGTTGATAGAATAAAGCTAATGCTGAAAGTTTTTTTGGGGAGCACACCATGTTTTCATTCATCAGTATCTTCACAAATGAACACAGTCACTACACTACACCTTCAGACACAGTGATTAAACCTCACTCTCTTGTCTTTATACACAGACGTTTACACTGATGGGTGAACATACAGAGTAATCATTCTGTAATAACTTTCTTTTGTCTCTTTACATAAAGAGACGTTTACACTGATGGGTGAACATAATAATCACCTGATTTTGTAAATATGAGAAATTACATTTGCAGGAAGCTCCCACTTTTTGCTGATATCTACAGTAATTGCTAACATTTACAAAATAATACAATAAATAATAAATAAGTCTATATAATGAATGTAATGGTCTATGTTTAATAAAAATCTTAATGAAATTAATAAAATAAAAATTGAGGTTGTTCAATTTAGTTTTATACATGTTCTCATATTTATAGCTATATTTTTGTTGTAACGTGATAAGTGATAATCTCAAGGTTTACTGGGTTTTATATGATTCTTATATGATTCTTTGCTCTTTTATCACACTGTGGGTTTTAGTGAAGTTTAATGAAAATAAACATCAACAACAAACACAACAATTCCTCCTCAGCATTCAGCAACTCCACGCGAGACGCCATGACTGTAAGCGTTGCTATGGTTGTTCCGACAAACTACTTCTTCTCTCAGTTACTTCCGGTTGATTTATAGGACGATTACTCAGAGTCGCCCCTTGCGGTTCAAAGAATATTACAACGGCGAGCGCGTCAAGCATAAACGCCTCGTGATTTTGGGGAGGTGCGCGCGCAGTCAGTGGAGGCTCCATTTCTCTCTCTCTCTCTCTCTCTCTCTCTCTCTCTCTCTCTCTCTCTCTCTCTCACACACACACACACAGGTTTTTATCACATATTACTTCTCCCTGCTGATCCACATCCCCAATAATCACACTACACACACCAGATAAGTTTAAAACAGAACATCTTTATTTACGTATCTGTATATTTGTATAGTCTGTCTTTGTTTGTGCTGTAGACTACAGCAAGAGGGAGGAGATAAACTCCTGTCCTATTTCTGCACCAGTGTTTATGTGTCTGGGGGAAAAGGGGGACTTTTATTGAAATGAACATGAGGAAAGTGGTTAATATGTGTGTATGTTCATATTATGATCATATTATATGTTTATATGTATATGTTTATGATTATGTATACTTATCTATATGTGTGACGTTATTGTATTCATACTTACCTGATATTTATTCTTTATAATGGTTCATGCCGAATGGGCGGGGCTTCCGCTTTATAAGCGGGCCGCTTCCCTACATACGGGGGCTGATGGAAAGTCCGATTCATTTCCGCGAACCGGTTCTTTCGGACGTTTGTTTCAATGAACCGGTTCATCGGTTCCTTTAACGTCATCAGGCAATGGCGTCACTACATATTTCTTTTCTAACAACTCAGTGTCATATCAGTGAAACCTTCAGATAAAGTCATTTGTGTGAACGCATATTGCTGATTATTGCCTTTTATTCACTTAAGTTAATGGTGGTTGTGGTCACAGTTTCATTCGCTGATCCTTCATGTCGGATTCGACTGACCAATATTGAGTAGTGTACATATTGGACAAGTCTCCTACATTAAAGTTTTGCACCCACAGCACACATTACAGACATTAATGTACAAATGTGAATATGTTCTACGTGTCTAAAGTATAAGGAAAGAAAAAAATTAGTCTTATAAACTCCACAATTTATCTTCAACTTAAAAAATAATCTGCATTCACAAAAAACTACAGTAAAATTCATTTATATCTCTAGATAGAAAGGCTTTTCCATATTTTAATATGAATGTATTTAATAAAACTAGCCATAAGTATATTTCCATTTCAATACGTTTTGTTTGTTATTAAAGAAACTTACATTTCACATCAGGCTCGTTCAAGTCATGTGCATAGTGTCAGCAACTCACTCGTCTGAATCCTCGGCAAACATCGACAGTTAGTTGAACCGGCTTATACGGTTCTTTTTGAGTCGGATATAACTGGAAAAAAAAAACTTACTTTCAACTCTGCCTGTAGGTTTGATTTGTTCATTTTGAAAGGGTTCTTTGGTTCAATAACTAGTCTGGTAAGAGCCACCTAGTGTAGCCTCCAACTCGTTCATTTCTAACTGAGTCTCAGGCTCATGGCAGACACACTGGATTGTCATTACAGGCTACTATGTTGTTGTTGATGCATAAATTGAATAAAGTCTGATTTCTTCAAATGTCTATCACAACAACAACATCCATTAAGCCTAATGAAAAATATAATCACAAGTTCACAACTGGAAAACAAATATATTTAGTTGTATTTGATGGTACCTTGTATTAGTAACATCATCGAGTAAAATGCCTACTTCAAATTCTCAAGAACTTAGATTGCAAATATTTTATTGTGTTTTCTGTTATAAACCCAGAACTAAAGTTTGATTCTGTTCAATTTTGTGAACCGGTTCAACTGATTGCTTCCTGAGAATCAGCTCAAAAGAAGAAACTACATTCAAGAGTTGTTTTGATACCTGTGTGAATTTGTCCCCCCACCCAACACAAAACTTCGGCAAAATAGTCTCAATCGTTTATGCTCCATTTGTGCTGGTTTGTGCCATAAATTCACACCAAATTGTTTTGTTTGTTTGTGCTTCATTTGTGCTGGTTGTGTTGCTAAAGGCTTCGTTTGTACTGCTTCAGTTTTTAAAATATTAGACAATGAATTATAATGTGATGACATCACTCGCCTGTAGTGTGTGAATGTGTGTGTGATTGTGCCCTACGACAGGGTGGTATCCCATTCAGGGTGTCTCAAGGCCCAAAGTTGTCCTTGTCAGAGTTTATTTAGAAAACAGGTCCAAGAGCAGTTTTAAGGAAAATATAAAAATGAATAAATAAAAAAAGTAAAAAACAGATAAATATTAGTATTTACAAAAAACAAAACAAATTAAAAACATGTAAAATGTACATTTTCAAAGACATAGAATTTAATAATGCATATATTTTCATAAAATGAATTATACCCAGAAGATGGCACTGTTGTAAGCTCTTGACACGTGTATAAACGTAATAAAATGTCCCCCTTTATACAGAAAATACATGAAAGAGTTTTTTGTTTTGTTTGTTTGTTTGTTTTGTTTTTAAATTTGCAATATCTTACAGTAGACTTTATTCACAGTCTGTGTGATGCAGGATTGATAAAATATTTCCTCATCTGAAATGTTTCATGCTCTTTGTTTAGCTTTGGCCACTTTTTAAACATAATATTAATGAGAAACAGAGCTGATGATTTATACTGCAACGTAGGTATTTTTCTTGAAGAGTACAACAATAATGATGCATAAGAATGAATTTATGCATTGGTTCATAGGATGTAATCACTTGTAAAGCAACTGGAGGTTAATCAGTGAATAACACCCCTTAATAAAATCAGCAGCTCATCAAATCAAAGTAGCAAAATACAGCTGCTTTGTATACATCTATATTTTAATGCAAGGTATCATTTGTGTGACCTAAAAGTACAGTTGTAATTGCCGAAATGCTTACAAATTTAAACCAAATAATAATAATAAAAAAAAAACATTAAAATACCAAGTAAATAAATTGAGAGATTGCACTGTACTGAGCACCTCTAACTTTACATATACTGATACTGCTTATGTCCACATGGATGGAGATGAGTACAAACGTTTGCTGGAGATCAAACTGTACACTCTATGCACATGACTTTTCTAACAGGCCTGTTACAGTGCAATAAAAATACATTAAAACAATAGTTTCTGGAAGATGTGTGACATTACAGACACATTTGGTGCACACAGTTTAGGGTTTGTGATATATATTCATCTTGCTGTGGTTTGTGATATCTGCATGCATTTATTTAAAGTATTGCTTAATACAATGAAACCATGAAGTGATATTTGTTATGATGAAATGATACATGATCTTTTTAACTGTAGTCTGCAGATTGTGGTTGTACCGTGTGGTGGAAAATACATCAGTATATCTCTGTATGTGATCTTAACAGCTTTCAGTACTGTAGGTGTGAACTGCACACAGATGACATGATGAAGCCCCTCACATGAGTGAAAAAAACATTTTCAAGAATAAAAGTTCAGTCACATTGACTTATTACTCTTACTATTACTACTAAACCCTTTTGCTTTACAACCAGTCCTAATAGTGGCACAAGTAATCAATAAAATACACCCTGTAAATATTTCTTAATGCTGTCCATACACACATTCTTATTCCCCACACACATTTTAAGCCAAATAAGTGCAAAGAACCTGTTCAAAACAATCTTACTCCGATTTTACTGTCACTGCACACATGATGAACTTCTCTCTCTTCTCTCTCGTCTGTTCAGTTGTGTATTCACTCCTCCAGCACCTGTAAATGAACATTTAGAGCTGATTTAGATTTTAATTTCTGAAATGATTAAACTTTGGAGTTTTAAGCCAACAGCAAATCATTAAGGAACATTTAAAAGGCAATGCAAATTTATATTTCAGTATATACAGTAATTATTAAATATAAAGCAGTAAATAGTGATGGCTTATTTAAGGAGAAACTGTTATGTATGTTATTACACTGCAATATTTGCACTTCTTATAGTAGAATTTCTCTTAACTGCACTGACACTATACGATTGAGCAGTAGATTCCATGAAAATGCATCAAAGATGTGATTTTAAACCACTTTATCTTTTATTAACAGAAATGTTACTAGCGTATTTTCCAAAAAATTGGATTGGCAGTAGAGTCAACAACTCTGATGTCGTCTTGAACAAGAGACACGGGCTTGTTTAATCCACACAATGTATTCCACAGTAACTAATGATACATCAGCAAAAACTAATCTTTGTGAATGTAAAGTTATAGGGCCAGGTAGTGGTGGGAGATATATACATATACAAATAAAAAGTGTTTTAAATCCAGCTTCTACTGTGAAAAACTGTGAAGGTAGCTGATTTATTTGTCATAATATGCATTATACATTCAGCTGTGGGTTCTGGTTGCCATAGGGTTGTTTATTTTTTCTATAGACTGAGGTTTATTTGTTTTCCTGAATTAGTTGAGGGTGTGAACACAGTGAGATTTACAAGTAAAGATCAAGCTCAGGAAATTAAAGTACTAGAGGACTCTCTCACTTTGTTTACTGAGTGTTTGAACTGTGAGAGGAACCAGAATGCACATCTCTATTTTCTACTGCTAAGAGCTATAGAGCATTTCTACAGTTGACTCACTACCGCTGTGATTACATCATGATACCCAGCAGCTGGTAAGGCTCGCAGAAACAGGAAGAGAGGATGTTGGAGCTGCTTTTTGACATTATTTGCTTTTAGAATTGCTTTAGTTGTAGTAATTTAGAAAGGTGTTAGCAATCTAACTGAGGCTGTAGCATTTATATTACACTATTTATATTTAGAACTGTTTATAACTCTGACTGAACTCCTACTGAGCAAGGCACAAAACTTGAACTAGGGTTTCTATACAATTCTAAGATTTCTCTAAGTATTTCTAACTCAACTTGAGATTTGAAAACAGAACGGATTTTGTCTTACCTATGTGTTCTGCTTCAGCTGTGAGTAAACAGTTTCATACTCTACACTGGCCTTCACTAGATGTAAAAAAGAAATGCTGAATTTATGTCCACAATCAACTGCAACCCATCTCAACTGTTAAATCATTGAATTGATTAATAAATCAGAAAACAATAAAAGATAATGTACATGGAAATTTATATAAATATATACGGATAGCTTTATGTTGATTTTTCTTTGTTTTTTTCTGTGGCTTGAGTTCAAGCTCAGTGTAAATCACATCACTGGTTCCAGAATCATCATCTGCAGTGACAGTGAACAGAACAAAAACAAACACATAACATTTTAATTCAACCTTTGTAGAAAAAAAAAAAAAAGAAAGAAATCAGTGTGGGGAAATACAGGTGCATGATGGGATGTAACTGAACACAGATACATTTTAAATGTGGAGCTTATAGTCACTTCTCCTTGTTATGGGTTTGAACTATGTGTTCAAATTTTTCTCTATAAAGCCTACTTCCCAGTATTTTTTTAAACTTGAAAAATTAAAAATTTTGTATGCACACTTACTGACGCTTAATGTATATATATATATATATATATATATATATATATATATATATATATATATATATATATATATATATATATATTACACATATACATACACACAATGGCCCATGTCAGGGGTGGGATATATTAGTCAGGAAGTGAACAATCAGTCCTTGAAGTTGATGTGTGGGAGGTGAGTTTGAGTAGGGCCAAATTGTTATAGCTAGATGACTGGGTCAGAGCATCTCCATAATACAGTGGTTATTGTATGATTTAGAGTGGGTGGAATTCTAGATCTAATGACCCATATCTAAAATAACACAAAAATGAACCGTTATTTCTAATCTTTTCAGTCAACTACTGAGCTGTAAACATCAATGTTAGATTTATCTTGTCAGTACTGGCAAGTGACCATGGTATAACCGCACATCAAGTGGTTCTTTGCCTCCACGTAGTGTATTAAAATCGTGTAATGTACACCTAGCCATGGATTATCCCTTACACATGTGGCATTATGTAGAATATATTATATAATAAACAGGTTTCAGTAGTTTCTTTCATTCTGAGGTTTTAGTGGAACTGACACCTAAAATGGGAGGTGCATGCAGATTTTTAGTATAGTAGATGATTGAATGTTCTGTAGACTGTAAGTGTTTTTATATATAAAATGTGAAGTTGCAGTATAAAAATACTCCACCTTTATTCTTGTATAACTCCTTTTTCTTCATGACCTGTGCATAAACGGCCCCACTGAGTTCAGCTGCAGAGTCACCTAATCACAGTGCAATATGACAGTCACTACAGGAGATGTATTTACTGTATGGTGTTAATCTGAGATTTATTCCTTCAAGTGTAAGTGGAAATATTTGACATGAAATAAAGAAATCTCTCTCACTTTTACTTGCATTCTCCACAGTGGCATAAATGTGCGCATCTACAGAAAAGAGTGCAAATAAAGAACAAACAAGTTAAATTTTCAGACAATTTTGAAGGCAATTCCACTGACATTATCATTGTTTACATTAGCTTGTTAGTAAGAATATAATCTTATATTGAATTACTGTATACATAAGGAAAGTATTCATTATGTGACACATTGTCTGACCGGTCTGAAGTGGAGTGTATCCTGACTGAGAATCCTCAGCTCCTGACTGACTCGGGTTCTGGCCTGGTGTCTGATTGCTGTTCTGCTGTATGTCTCTGTCCTTTCCTGTATGAGAAGACAGAATTCTTCATTTGCTCCATTTATAAATCATAGAAACTTTATTTTAGAGAACGCTTACACATTAGTGTATATGAAATGTACCAAGTACCAAGAGTAATTACAAGTCACTAAATGTGTAAGCAACAATTGGCCTCATTTATGAAGCTGGATATGAACAAATTTATTTGAAAATTATTCACAGGAGCTTTTTCATACATAACGTGCTACTCATGAGAATCCAGTTAGTTTAGAAAACAATAGTGTATCCTACAAGAGCTCTTGAGTGCGGAGATGGATGTATTTGCAGAATAAAGTTTAATAAAGCAAAACATACACAAAACAATACAGACGAGGCAGGAGAGCATACCGTGACATTCATATCACACTAATGTGAACCAATTAGGAGAAAATAATAGTGCCTCATAAAAGGAGGAAAAGTTATTGTGTCTATAGCTGAGCTGTATTATCAGAAAATGTAGTGTGTTTTTCATCGTTTAGTCGTCATCATGTCGTTTTTGTCTTTTTGTGGTTGTCACTAAATGTAAATCTGTTGTGTCATAAATGCACTTGATTCAATTTACAGCTGATTGGAGTTTATCATACACATGAGTATGAAGAAAATCAGCAATGTGAAGATTTTTTTTTTATTAGATTGGCCTACAAAAACATTTAGACACAACTTGAATTTGATAAAGATTAATAAATGAGCACCAAATTGTGCAATTGTAAGTGCATTGTGTCCCAATTAGTATTCTTTTCCTATTTTTATTAGTTTGGTATCTATTTCTTATTTAATAGAAGCACTGAACATTAGTTGAATGATAATTAAGGATGTGTAAAATCCTGTATAACGAGAGTAATTATTGAAAAGTGTCAGGTACCAGTCATAGACCATTTTGTTAACATGAAGTACTGATTATATTATAAGCAATTTAGTGAAAACTAGTTATCAGACCTTTGTTGGATTTGTGCCACGAAAGCAGGATCAGTAAAAGGATGATGAACAGCAAGGCCAAACTCAGTCCCACAGCCACAAATACTATATCAATACTGGATCCAGACCCTGAGTCTGAGGAAAGATAAAGACACAAATGAAAAAACCTGCTGTCACTACAGTTCACAAAAATACTAGCCTTGACACTAACGTACATTCTAATAATAGTCCAATTTCTAATCTTCCATTTCTGTTCAGACTGTTTTAAAGAGTTTTTACCAGCAATCTCTCTGAGCCTTTCTAATCAGATCCACATTCTCTACTGAGACTTCTCTTCAACGGGCCACTCATAATCTACTCCTTTCTGCTGATGCTGGTGACTTTCCTCTATCAGTATTTCTAGCTTGGTTCATGTTTCCTTTTCTCTCCTGCCCCGTCACACATGATATCCCAATCCTTGGCCCCCTCCTTTTCACTACAGGTACAGTATATGCATCCACTTGCCCAGATCATTCAAAAAGATCAAAGTATTCACTGTTAAGTAATTAACACTCAGATTCATCTCAGCCTGAGAGCTAGTCTTTCCACATCATTAACCGTATACATTCATGATCTAAAATAATGGATGGACTCCAACGTTCTTAAATTACACTAAATTAAACCGATAAAACAGACATTTTTCTAGCACTCAAAACTCCACTGTTATGAATTCCAGGTATTTAATTTGATATTGATGGCATTACCGTTACACCTTCTACAAACGTTCACAATCTAGTTATCATTTTTTAATAACACACTTTCATTTGAACTCTGCATTAGGCCACTCACAACAATCTTTTTTTTATCAGCTCTTATTGATCCTTACTTAGTTTGAAACATGCTGATATTCTGCTTCATGATTTCATCAATTCACAATAATAATCCTGTAATTTCCTCTTCATTCTCATTTCTGGTGGCTCCTAACATCCAGACTGACAAGAATGAGCAAAATATTTAGTACCATAATCCACCCTTAGGCCTTTAACTGCACCTCCTTCTAGGTGCTACAGAAATCAAATGTATTATTATTATTATTATTATTATTATTATTATTATTATTATTATTATTATTAGTAGTAGTAGTAGTAGTAGTAGTAATCACTGCATGCTTTAAATGTTACTGTTACAAAAGGAATCAAATACTTTGACAGCTGACTGAAAACACTGTGCATATGAACTTTGTTAATAAAAAGAGAATCAAATAAAAATAAATTTCTCAAAGTTTCTCACCTCTGACTGAAACCCAGCTTTTCGGTGACTCTCCTCTCTCTGGGTGTTTACAGTGGTAGAAACCTTCATCTGACTTTGACACAGTACTGATGGTCATCTCTCCTGTAGTCTTCTTCTGCAGGACTGAACCATCTTTATAGAAATCAATACCAGAAGCTGAGATATTTGAGTTACGAGATAAACAATGTAAAGTCAGAGGATGTCCCTCAGTCACAGGATGGACAGGACTGTCCAGGATCACATCACCATCTGTAGGAAAGAGAAAGAAGACACTGAAATCAGAAAGTGTGTAAAATACAGTAATGATTTTAACACCGAGAGCTACAGTAAATCAGTGGTAGATATCAGAGAGAGTGTACACAGTGCAGCGCTCACAGAGTCTTCATGTGTGAAGGAGAAGATATGCTTAAATGCCAGTTATATCAGTAACATTCAGATGTGAAAGCAGCTTTCACTGTAATATTCTTAACATCCTGAAACTAAACTAGTCTTCATGAGTTATTCTTATTTCTTAATTCTGTTTATATTTTTATTGTTAAAACATTGTGAGAAGCTTTCTTAGTTTTACCTTCTGCAGTTCTATAACTTCTCTATGGGGATAATAGTTTTATTTATGCAAGGCTAATGTCTTTATGACCCTCTGTGTGTGTGTGTGTGTGTGTGTGTGTGTGTGTGTGTGTGTGTGTGTGTGTGTGTGTGTGTTCGTTCTGTCTACATTTCACTTTATGCTAGTGATAAAGGTTATAGTGTATTTTTAGGTTTTTTTCTTCTTCTCTTTTTTATTCTCTGAGTCTGATCTTTGTGTGCAGATGTGTGTATAGACCTCTGTGTCTCAGATCTCTGCAGCCCTGAACACAGCGCTATCTGTTGGTCTTTTGTTAGAATCGACTGAATAAAAACATCAAATCTGTGTCACCCTAGAAACTGCACTCAGTTTCTTTATAACAATATTATAATTTATTTTCACCAATTCAGTAGATTATAAAAGTGTTATCTTTATTCCTGTATATTGTACATCTATTACTGATGAGAACATTGAAGACTCACTGTGCACTGTGATGTTGACAGGATTACTGCGTCCTCCAGATTCAGACTGACACCAGTAAACTCCAGTGTGTGATGTAGAGAGGAAGCTGATGTTACATGTAGATCCTGAAACTGATGAACAATCAGACACTGTCTCACTGTGTGTGTATCTTCTCACTGTCCATCCAGTAGAGTCACTCTGGTCCTCACAGCTCAGTGAGAGAGAGTCAGCAGTAAAGTGTTGAGTTCTGCTGGGATTGATGATCAGAGACACTGGAGGAGATTCACCTGAAACACACACATTATAATTCAGATCTTATTCTGAAAATTAACATGTATTTTATCATGATGTTAATTTCAGTGTACAGTTTAGTAAACATGTGTAACATTAAAATTACCACAGGACTAATACTTGCTCTGATTAGACAATGATATCTGAATAAAAATCTACTATCAAGTGCTTATTCAGTTGCTTTACACATTCCTCACTAAGGAGTTTAAATATAAACAGTTATTACACAATACATTAGCACATATACAACACTTAATATTAATAAATGGACATTTGCTACACTCCAACTCAACACTATTGTTGATTTATTTCCTCACCAGTGATCCACAGTGGCTGTAGGTTGCTGAACCGTGTGTGAAAGACTGGTTCTCCTCTCTCTGCTCTGCACATATAAACTCCTGTGTGATTCACAGTAACAGGACTGAGAGTGTAGGAGCCTCCAGATCCTCTGCTGCTGTCTGAGAGGAGCGCTGTACTGTACCTGAGGGAACCCTGACTGTCTCTGGAGGGAATCTCTGTGTACCAGCTGAATGTCCAGCCTGTAGAGGAGTGTTTAACCTCACAGCTTAGAGTCACTGAGTCTCCTTCAGTCAGCCAGCGCAGTGGAGACACACTCACTACTGTCTCTGCTACATCTGATGGACAACAGATGTGAAATAAATAAAATTAAATTAAATCATACAGAGTGTTAATCTTGTTACATATAATTAATGACAAGTTAAACAAACTCACACACTCACCTGATACAGTGAGTGTAACAGCATCACTGATCTCTGAGCTCTGAGAGTCACTGCTTCTCCTCCCTCTGCAGGTGTATTCACCACTGTTACCATTTATAACTGAGCTGAAGCTGAACTCCTGTGTTGTGGGGTAGAATGTTTTATCATTCTTATACCAGCTGTATGTCCACTCAGTGTCTCCTCCTCCCTGTATTTCACATCTGAGAGTCATAGTCTCTCCTCTGAACACATGTTTATCAGGCTTTATGGTCACCACAGCTTTAGGACTCTCTGCAGAAAGATACTTTTTTATTTATTTATTAAAATCCCAAATACAAACACACTTCAATAATATACTGTTCTAATATTACAACTGATATATATATATATATACACTCATATACACTCAGTATCTCACAAAAGTGAGTACACCTATCACATTTTTGTAAATATTTGATTATATCTTTTCATGTGACAACACTGAAGAAATGACACTTTTCTACAAAGTAAAGTAGTGAGTGTACAGCTTGTGTAACGGTGTAAATTTGCTGTCCCCTCAAAATAACTCAACACACAGCCATTAATGTCTAAACTGCTGGCAAGAAAAGTGAATACACCCCTAAGTGAAAATGTCCAAATTGGGCCCAATTTCCCCGGAGTCATGTGACTTGTTAGTGTTACAAGGTCTCAGGTGTGAATGAGGAGCAGGTGTGTTAAATTTGGTGTCATCACTCTCACACTCCCTCATACTGGTCACTGGAAGTTCAACATGGCACCTCATGGCAAAGAACTCTCTGAGGATCTGAAAAAAAGAATTGTTGCTCTACATGAAGATGGCCTAGGCTATAAGAAGAATGCCAAGACCCTGACACTGAGCTGCAGCATGGTGGCCAAAACCATACAGTGGTTTAACAGGACAGGTTCCACTCAGAACAGGCCTCGCCATGGTCGACCAAAGAAGTTGAGTGCACGTGCTCAGCATCATATCCAGAGGTTGTCTTTGGGAAATAGACGTATGAGTGCTGCCAGCATTGCTGCAGAGGTTGAAGGGGTGGGGGGTCAGCCTGTCAGTGCTCAGACCATACGCCGCACACTGCATCAAATTGGTCTGCATGGCTGTTGTCCCAGAAGGAAGACTCTTCTAAAGATGATGCACAAGAAAGCCCGCAAACAGTTTGCTGAAGACAAGCAGACTAAGGACATGGATTACTGGAACCATGTCCTGTGATCTGATGAGACCAAGATAAACTTATTTGGTTTAAATGGTGTCAGGCATGCGTGGCGGCAACCAGGTGAAGAGCATAAAGACAAGTGTGTCTTGCCTACAGTCAAGCATGGTGGTGGGAGTGTCATGATCTGGGGCTGCATGAGTGCTGCCGGCACTGGGGAGCAACAGTTCATTGAGGGAACCATGAATGCCAACATGTACTGTGACATACTGAAGCAGAGCATGATCCCCTCCCTTCGGAGACTCGGCTGCAGGGCAGTATTCCAGCATGATAACGACCCCAAACACACCTCCAAGACAACCACTGCCTTGCTAAAGAAGCTGAGAGTGAAGATGATGGACTGGCCAAGCATGTCTCCAGACCTAAACCATATTCAGCATCTGTGGGGCATCCTCAAATGGAAAGTGGAGAAGCACACGGTCTCTAACATCCACCAGTTCTGTGATGTCATCATGGAGGAGTGGAAGAGGACTCCAGTGGCAACCTGTGAAGCTCTGGTGAACTCCATGGACAAAAGGGTTAAGGCAGTGCTGGAAAATAATGGTGGCCACACAAAATATTGACACTTTGGGCCCAATTTGGACATTTTCACTTAGGGGTGTACTCACTTTTGCTGCCAGCGGTTTAGACATTAATAGCTCTGTGCAAATTTACACTGTTATACAAGCTGTACACTCACTACTTTACATCGTAGCAAAGTGTCTTTTCTTCAGTGTTGTCACATGAAAAGATATAATCAAATATTTACAAAAATGTGAGGGGTGTACTCACTTTTGTGAGATACTGTATATACACAAAGTGATTAGTGATGATGCAGTGTATATGTATGTAATAATATATAAAGTCTGTTAAGAAGTGGCAATGTTTTCAACCTGTTTTTACTCACCAGTAACATTTACCCAGAGTGCATCACTGTAGTGTGTGTAGTAGACTGGATTTCCTCTTCCTGCTCTGCACCTGTACTGACCTCCATCAGAGATGCTACGTGAGCTGATGGTGTAGTACTGGATTTCAGTTTCAGTCTCAGTCTCAGTGCTCTGTGTGGGTTTGATCCAGTAAAACTTCCATCCAGTAGACTGCAGATTCAGTATACAGAACAGAGTCACTGAGTTTCCTTTCAGTACAGCTCCTTCACGACTTGATGTGAGTTCAGGTTTAGGTTTTTCTGCAGTTGGAGATGAAACACACAGTTCAGGATGTAAACTGTTCATGTTCTGCTCTCAGAGTGTTTAACACACTAATCACTACTACAGACAAACACAATATTACTGATACTCTGTAAAGACTCCTCTCATAGCCAAATTATTCATGAATATCTGTCAAAATATTTTATGGTATTTATCAAAGCAATTTAGTTTTTGTGAGAGTAGATTTAATGGGAAGTACATTGTTCTCTTATTCAAGCAAAAGTTTAAAGACAAAATGTACTGCATTATGTTTGACTGTTATTTAAAACATCCTTCAATAGAAAATATTTAAACCAACAGAATGCACAACATAAAAAAATTGTTTTATCATCTTAATCATATGATTTGTGTTTAATGATGCATTTATGTTCGACTTCATTACATGGAAAACATGGTGTTATAATATAATTTTAGTTTATATATACTGTACATGGAATTAATTGAATAATTTGCTCATAATTGAACAAACACGCTGAAGTTTAAAAGGTTTTAATTTTTTTTTTTTTCAAAATGTACTTTATGAATGGTGCATAAATACACACTCTTAATGAATTCATCTTCATAAGTGTGTTCACTATTATGAATGCTGGGACGCAGTGAATGTTCAGCTGCACCATTAATCATTATTAGACACAGTATAAGTAAACTAAAACTCTTTGTTTTTAAAATCTATTATATTTTAAAGCAATGTTCTGACCTTAATCCAACTGCATTGATGTCAGGATGAGAGTAACACACACACACAAACAGGAGTTCGTCCGTCGATTTCGACGAAGACCGAAGTTTCCATTTCTGCCTCCATTATGGAGAACACAAACTGGAACTCGACTTACGCGTGAATTGGATTAAAGTGAGGATGATTTGCGCAGCATCGGCCTCACTCTCACTTCCTGGTGACCACCATGATCCAGTGGCAAGACTGAGTCAAGACGACTGAAGGTGGCCCCTGGGCGCAGTGATTCATACACCCATTTATACATTACAGACACTTTGGAAATGTCAATCCGCCTACCATGCATGTCTTTGGACCAGAGTTTCCTCCGGTGCATGTCCTCGCAACATACGGAGAACATGCAAACTCCACACACACAGGGCCACGGTGGGAATCGAACACCCGACCCTGGAGGTGTGAGGCGAACGTGCTAAGCCTACACACGCACGCATGCGCACACACGCACGCATGCGCACACACGCACGCATGCGCACACACGCACGCATGCGCACACACGCACGCATGCGCACACACGCACGCATGCGCACACACGCACGCATGCGCACACACGCACGCATGCGCACACACGGACGCATGCGCACACACGGACGCATGCGCACACACACACGCACCTGACACATTTAGTGTAACAGCATTGCTGCTCTCTGAGGTCTGAGAGTCACTTCTTCTCCATCGACTGCAGGTGTATGTAGCGCTGAGAGGCTCTACAGCAGTGAATGAATATTTACTGTTCTTAACAGAGGAGGAAATTTGGACACCATCTTTATACCAGTTGTACATACACTCAGTGTCTGCATGTCCTCGTATTTCACATGTGAAAGTGACTTCCTGTCCACTGAATATCGGTCCATCAGGCTGCAGGGTCAGAACGGCTTTTGGTCTCTCTGTACAATTACAACAAATACATCAAATCAGCCAAACACACCCTTCTCTGACCATCTGATATTTAATCAGTGTGTTTTGTAATGATTACAGTATGTGTATCAGTGCATGTTACAGGAGTGTAAGATCAGACATGTACCTATCACTGAGAGAATCATTTCATTACTCCATGTCGTTGACCATCCATCAACAGACCCGTAACATCTGTATTTGTGACTCTGATCTACTTTTATAATGTAGTAATTTTCAGCAGATCTGTGAACATTAACACCATCTTTGTACCAGTAGTACAGTCCATTTCCTCCTGAAATCCTACATGTGAGTGTAACCGTCTCTCCTCTGAATATTTGTGGTGAATTCGGCTCCACAGACAGAACTGGTATAATCTCTGCTGGAAAAGTCAAAAAGCAAACACACACTGTCAATGTAAATAACTTAAATTCTGCATGACAATGTACAAACAATCTTCTCCACTTTAATACAAATCCAACATGTACACAACATAGGCAATAAAATATGTATAAATCACCTTGAGCTTGTCCGACTCGGATAAGTGAAATAAGCACTAAAAAGGGAAGAGGAACAGAGAATATGATGTAACGCTGACTTGATTCTTTTCTTTAAGAAGACAAATGAGAACAATGTCATATACATATATATAAAAAAAAAATAAAAAATTTTGTTTCACTTCAGCTATAAGAAATGCAATATATCAACCTGTTTCAATAATGAATGGAGTTTAGAAAAAGCTATTTTCACTCAGGTCACTATGCTGCTCATTACTGTCTCATGTTTAATCTGATCCACATCTGATAATCTGAAGCTGGATTACACACTTCATTACACAGTACATACCATACACGTTCACGCACATGCACAAGCTCACACACACAGCTAAGGTAAACTCTTCTAATTCATGTATATACATATATACAGTGGCAAGAAAAAGCATGTGAACCTTTTGGAATTTCATGGTTTTCTGAATAAATTTGTCATAAAACGTGATCTGATCCCCCCCCTTGCCAGCAATAACCTCAACCAGGCACTTCCTGTAGCTGTGGATCAGACCTGCACATTGCTCAGGAGGAATTTTAACCCATTCTTCCTTAGCTCTGTCATATTCTTTGGACTTCTCACGTGTATGGCTTTCTTCAAGTCATTCCATAGCATCTCTATTGGGTTGAGGTCTGGAATCTGACTTGGTCCCTCCAAAACACGGATTTTGCTTTTCTGAAGCCATTCTGTTGTGGACTTGCTCTGGTGATTTGGGTCGTTGTCCTGTTGCATCATCCAACTTCTACACAGTTTCAGCTGACGTACAGACATTCTCACATTATCCTGAAGAATTGTCTGATATACTTGGGAATTCATCTTCCCCTCAATGATTGCAAGCTGGCCAGGCCCTGATGCAGCAAAGCAGGTCCAAATCATGATGTTTCCTCCAACATACTGTATGGTAGGGATGATGTTTTCATGATGATATGCCGTGCCCTTTCTACACCAGATGTAGTGCTGTGTGGTCTTTCCAAATAGTTCAATCTTAGTTTCATCAGTCCACAAAACATTTTGCCAGTAGCATTGTGGAGTGTCAATGTGCTCTTCTGCAAACTTCAGGCGTGCAGCAATGTTCTTTTTAGTAAGCAGTGGCTTCCTTCGTGGTGTCCTGCCGTAGATACCCTTCTTGTTCAATGTTTTATGTATTTTAGACTCATGAACAGAGATGTTAGCTAGTTTCAATGATGCCTTCAAATCTTTGGCTATCATTCGGGTTGTTTCTTTACCTCATTGATGAGTCTTTGTTGTGCTATTGGTGTCATTTTGACTGGGCACCGATACCGATACTTCTGGCACTTCTTGGTAGAGCAGCAACAGTCCCAGAGTGTTTCCATTTGTAGAATGTTTGCCTAACTGTAGACTTGTGAATTTCTAAAGTCTTTGAAATCACTTTGTAACCCTTGCCAGCTTTATGTAAATCAACTTGATCGTAGATCCTCTGAAAGCTTTTTTTTTTTTTTTTTTTTTTTTTTTGGCGAGGCATGGCTCACATAAACCTGTGCTTCTTGTGCAGAGCAAACTCCAAAAGGGGTTTTTATCAGTCAAAGTAGCTGTAGTCCACACCTCCAAACTCATTTTCTTAATGAGACTCCAGGTGTGCTAAAACCTGACTCCAATGAGCTTTTTTGAGGTCATTAACTCAAGGGTTCACATAATTTTTCCACAAGCCCTATGAGGTTTTTTTGGTTGTTCTCAATAAAGACATGAGGAATCAGATTTTTTTTGTGTTATTATTTTAGACACATTATATTTGTCAGTACCCTTGACTTAGATGAAGATCAGATCACATTTTATGACAAATTTATTCAGAAAACCATGAAATTCCAAAAGTTTCACATACTTTTTCTTGCCATTGTATTGTAAATACTTCAACTCTGACAATAAATGAGAATACAATCCAAAACGCATCTACAACACTTGGACATTGGATTATATGTGTGCGTAAAAGATCACCCTTACACAACCCAAGCCGAGAGCTATACTGAAAATAAAGTTAAAGATAGCTGATACAAACCCATACAATTACAAGGATAACAACTACATTTCTAAACTTCTCTATAATCAACTTAAATATTCCACCATACTACAAACTTTTTGAACACAACAACATTATCAACACTATCTTTTATTATATATTTTTTAAAGTAACAACATAACATTCTGATCATGTATTCTTCCTTTCATACATTATAGGAAAAAGAAAATGTTCCTCCATGATAAAAGCCCACAAAAATATCATGAACCAAAATCTGTTTCACGCTCAGAAAAAACTCCATGCCACATCAGACACTTAACAATCCAAAATAATACACAAATCCTGAAGATGGAAGATTTTAAATTCTACACATATGCAATAAAATGAACCAAAACGTCACTGCAGTCTGCAACGCTATCAGTTATTGGATTAGATCCATCAGGTACTGCATGTTGTAACATGCATGCGCCAACTGCAGACACAGATCATTAATACTGCAGACACAGTACATCACTGTTATCCATCTATGGTTAGGGTTCGAGTTAGTGTTAAGGTTAGAACATCCAGTATGTAGTATATCTAATCTAATGTCATTACACTACAGGCTGCAGTGAGAACACACCCAATTAACAGCAATCCACATAAACTATGCTGAAAACAAAAAAATATTTAGTCCCCTCTGACACCATTGGAATAGCAGGCCAAGTTATTGGTTTTTGCTGCAGACTGAAGACATTTGGGTTTGAGATAAAAAGAACTGTTCCTACACTTTTGCTCACCTAAAAATTGTTTGGTCTGATACAAAAGGTTCTATGTTTTATGTTGTTTAACACATTTAGATGTAAATACCAAGAAATAAAAGCTGAAATCCTAAACTCTTGTCTCATATCCATCTTTTGATCGCAAAACCAAATGTCTTTGGTGTACAGCAGAAACAAATGAATAGGCCTTGCCGTTCCAATAGTTTCAGAGGGGACTGTACTGTACCCTCCCACTGATATCATTATTAATGCAACTAATTAATACTATTCTCTATATAAATGTAACCCTTACGTTAACCTCAGTAACCAAAAAATATAAAAGTTCTCACAAGGGCTCAACTCAAATGAACTAACTCACACAACTGATATGGATGTACACTGATCCAACAATCATATCAGAGACTCTTACAAAAATGTTCTAATCACATATTAACCTCATCACACAGGACATTAGACTTCATCTGAACATATTGTTTTAAACCACCACTCACTCTAATGAAGACACAAAGAAAACATTTACTCACAGATCATCACACGGAGTGGACGGAGCTCCATCCTGTCACACTGATGAAGGACTGACTGATCAGTGGTCTGTGTTAAAGCCACTACACTTCCTGTGTTCTTACACACAGAGAGAAAGAGAGAAAGACTTCCGTTATGGCCAAAGTTGATGTGCTCTTTTCATGTGAACCCAGAAATTATAACAACAATTTGCAGAACATAACTTTATTCAACTCCTGAACTTGTACAGTTCCTGTGCTACTTCACTCAGGTTCATGATTGATCTCAACAAGACATCCAGTGGACCTTTCTGGAAAGCTTTCTATCTTGTTTGATTGAGTAAGCAAGCTAACTCTTTTAAAAGAATGAGGTCTTTCCTTAATCAAGAAACTTTTCTATTCTGTCAGATTTACCTCAGGTTTTGGGTTTGATGCATTCCATAAAGATCAGAAAAGTTCACTGGACATGATGTCAGAACCTCCTATGAAGCTGGGAGGCAGGGCTTCTGCTAGTCACAAAATGGGGTTCTCAAAACCTAGATGTGATCAATGAAAGGGATTCCAAGATTTAGATTTTTCAATTAAATCTGTGCATATTTTCATCCATTATATTCGGATAATAATAATAATTATTATTATGATTAGAAATGCACTGCCGATGCACGGCCGATAAAGACCGATAGTTTAAAAACATCCGATGACCAGGGCCGATTATATCCTGTAAATCAAAAGAGAACGGGAAAACACATTTTCGTGCTGTGTGTAAAGATGATGTCTCTTGTGTGGAATGATGACAAAACTGCAGTTTGTAATCTCTGTAATCTCTGCATTGCTAAATATTTTACACCGGATGCTGCAGCAGTGAAGCGGTAGTTTCAGCATCGAGGGAAATTTTTGATTGTTGTGCTGCTCGAGCTGCTCGTGGTGAATTAAAGCACCAGAACACCGTTGAGAGATTTAAATGAAGATAAGTTTACAAAAGAGTATATATTGCACAGAAAAAAAAATATTTGTAGAGTAGTATATTTCATATCCAGTTAATGTTAATTTCTCCGTCTGGGGATTAATAAAGTATTATCTTATC
Source organism: Ictalurus punctatus (assembly GCF_001660625.3). Lineage (NCBI taxonomy): Eukaryota > Metazoa > Chordata > Actinopteri > Siluriformes > Ictaluridae > Ictalurus > Ictalurus punctatus. Next base: position 26,286,715 of record NC_030422.2, read on the forward strand.
TTATCTTATCTTAAATGATGAAGTAGAAATGTTTTTGTTTGTGGTGAGAGTCTCACATTCAATCAGGAGGTTTTTTAGATTTCAGTCAATTAATTTTGTTAATATGAATTAATAACATTCAATAAGTTAAGAAATCTTACTTTAATCTTCAGAATTTAGTTCATGTGTTAATGTTAATTAGAGTAATCTGTTTTCTGTTTATGAGACCAGTAACTGTGAACTTGTTGAAATGGAGAGAATAAAGTTTTTATTTGCATTTCTTTCAGAAATGTGGAATTAATTATTATTAATTTAAAAGAAGGCATAAAAGACAGAACCACCAAACTATCGGTATCAGCTGATATCACTCTGAATAATCGGTTATCGGTATCGGCTTAGAAATTTTGTATCGGTGCATCTCTAATAATAATAATTCCTTATATGTTTTTCTACGCTTTTCTAGGCACTCACCTATCACCAACCACCACCAGTGTGTAGCATCGACCTGGATACACCAGAACACCCAATATTGGTGGAGAGGAAAGGAGAGTGTAGCCAATTCAGAGATGGGGATTATTATGTGGTAAGCCATGATAGATAAAGAAGAAGTGTCCTGGGATTTTTAATGAACGTAGGACCTTGGTTTAATGTCTCATCCCAAAGACAGACCCCTAAGTGTGCACCCCATACTGGCTTCACTAATATCACATCCAGCAGCAAGCTTAGATTTCCCCAGGACGTCTCCCATCCAGATATTGGCCAAACTCACTCCTGCTTAGGTTCAGTGAGAGCTCAAGCTAGAGTTACAGGGGTATATGGCTCTGACACATAGTAAGATTTCAATCTGTAAAGCTACATGTAACAGTAGGAGGTGTTTTTCTGGAGATGAACAGGTACTGAGTAATGCTGAAGACAGGAACTGAGTAAATAGGCTTGAGAAATAAAATGCTATTGAAATCTAAAAAAGTTTGAAATTTAAAAAAAAAAAGGAAATGGAAAAACTGAAAAGAGTCTGATATGCGCTGTGGTAAAAGTCTGGAAAAGCATCACAAGAGATGGAACTAACAATTTGGTGATGAACTGCAGGCTTGATGAAGTTATTGCAAGCAAGAGATATGCAAACAAATATTAAGTATTTACTTCAGTTTACATCAACTTATCTGTTCCTACACTTTTGCTCACCTAAAAATTGTTTGGTCTGATACAAAAGGTTCTATGATTCCTGTTGATGCTGAAGGTCACAGTGGCACTGAACCTTCACTGTCTCAGGATTTTCCTCCTTTTTGCATCTTGTTACTGTTAACAATTTTCAACAGACTATCAGATAAAATATCCAGTTTAGGTGAACACAGGACTGTACGTAAAGCTTTTATGTTAATTTTACTTACTGCCTGTGGATGATATGGACACATTTCAAGTTATTTCCATTCTGAGTTCTCTGTGTTTAGATGCATTTAATGGCAGCACAAAGTAATGTGTTATAAGATGAGATAAGATGCTGTAGAGGCTGCAGTGACATCTAACATTATGCTTATCTTTTATTGTTAGCTCAGCTCACTGAGTGCTGTTAGTGTTTGCCACAGAAACTAGAGTGAGAACATGCATGTGTGACTGTTTTGATTTTGGCTTTACTGAGAATGTGAATGTGCATTTCCTGGTGTCTTGCACAGCTCAGCTAGAATAGAAAACAAACCACAATAATGTTTCATGTCTTAACTGTTAATCATTTAAACTGAAAGTCACATATTTGCTGAAGAACAAATAACCTCTTTGTATAATAATGTCAGTTAATCACAACATTCATTACTAGATATGAATGGTTATTTTTAATATAAATAAGATCTGAAATGACTGACATGAGCTCATTTGCAGCTGCGTACAGTTTTCAGATAAGACTACATAATGAATCCAGAAGGTGAGCTGTGAACATAAACTGATTAGGGGAAGTGCACATCTTCAGGGTATACAGGTGAGATTATCTACAGCAGCAGGAAGTGAGTTATAATGCAGAAAGCTGAAGCAGCAGGAGAAGCAGAGCAATCGTATAACAGCAACAGTAGTTAGGCAGGTCTGAGCGTGAGAGGAGCCACTGCAGTAGAAGTGTTAGGATCAGGTACTGGTATCATATCAGGAAGTACTAAGTATTTCTTTTCTAACAACTCAGTGTCATGTTGTATCAATGAAACCTTCAAATAAAGTCATTTATCTGAACGCATATTGCTGATTATTGCCTTTTATTCACGTAAGTTAATGGTGTTTGTGGTCACAGTTTCATTCGCTGATCCTTCATGTCGGATTCGACAGACCAATATTGAGTAGCCTACATCTTGGACAAGTTTCCTACATTAAAGTTTGTCACCGACACACACATTACAGACATTGATGTACAAACACAGTTATGTTCTACGTGTCTAAAGTATATGGAAAGAATAAATTAGTCTTATAAACTCAACGATTTATTTTAACAACTTAAAATATAATCTGCATGCACAATAAAATATAGTAAAATTCATTTATATCTCGTGACAGAAATTATTTTCTGTGTTTTAATAAGAATGTATTTAATAAAACTAGACATAAGCATATTTCCAGTATGTTTTGTTTGTTATTAAAGAAACTTACATTTCGCATCAGGCTCGTTTAAGCCATGTGCATAGTGTCAGCAACTCACTCGTCTGAATCCTCGCTAATCCTCTGCAAACTTCAACAGTTAGTTGAACCGGCTTATACGGTTCTTTTTGAGTCGAATATAACCAAAAAAACTTACTTTCAACTCTGCCTATAGGTTTGATTTGTTCATTTTGAAATGGTTCTTTGGTTCAATAACTAGTCTGGTAAGAGCCACCTAGTGTAGCCTCCAACTTGTTCATTTCTAACTGGGTCTCAGGCTCATGGCAGACACACTGGCTCATCATTATAGGCTACTATGTTGTTGTTGATGCATAAATTGAAGAAAATCTGATTTCTTCAAATGTCCATCACAACAACAACATCCATTAAGCCTAATGAAAAATATAATCACAAGTTCACAACTGGAAAACAAATATATATTTAGTTGTATTAATAACATCATCGAGTAAAATGCCTACGTCAAATTCTCAAGAACTTAGATTGCAAATATTTTTTGTGTCTTGTGTCATAAACCCAGAACTAAAGTTTGATTCAGTTCAATTTTGTGAACCGGTTCGACTGATTGCTTCCTGAGAATCAGCTCAAAAGAAGAAACTACATTCAGGGGTTGTTTTGGTACCTGCGTGATGTTGGCCCCCCACCCAACGCAAAACGTCAGCAAAATTGTCTCTATCGTTTGTGCTCCGTTTGTCCTGGTTTGTGCCGTAAAATTTTTTGTTTGTGCTGCTTCAGTTTTTGAGATATTAAAAGAATATTTATAGGTCATTCTGAGGTCACTTGGCCCCCCCACATGCGCCAAATTCACCCCAAATAGTGTCATTTGTTTGTGCTGGTTTGTGCCACTAAACGTTTCGTTTGTGTTGCTTCAGTTTTTTAAATATTAGACATTGAATTATGGTGTGATGATGTCACTCAGCATGTGTGAGTGTGACAGTGTGTCACTCTATAAACAGGAAAAGAACTGGTAATTGAGAAGACTCAAGTTTCAAGTTAAGGGTGAATTTTCGTTGGATATTACCAGATTTGGTGGGAAATTACAAGTTGCAACCTTACCCTGTGCGGAGCATAATTAACAAGCGTGACTGAGGTTGAATTGTCTGAGCTCAGGATTAAGAAACACTGGGGTGAATCAGTAGCGTGACCACATAGTTTTGTAAGAATGAAAAGTGACCAACTTCAAATAAAACTCAGCGTTTCAAAGAAACAAAAGCCTCTTCTTAGGTCAGGGAACTCCAAAGTGTCAGTGGTGATAGTGTGCAAAAGTGGAATTCTTTCATATTGTGCCTACATCTTTTTCCAAAATAAATAAATAAATAAATAAAATGTGTATATATTGTGTGCACTGTCATTTGCAAAACATCTCAGTGTGATGTCATATTGCTCTGAAACAAAATATGATGGATAGGAATTTAATTATTTTAAATATTAATTTACTTATCAACCCTGATTTGCTTTACTACTGTGTATTTGCTTTGGTGCTACAGATCACTGTCTCTGTAGCAGAACTGGAGCTGATGTTCACTGCAGTGTAGTTCGGTGCATTTCTCCCTCTACTGGTGAGAGACTGAACTACAGCTGATCTCCACTCAGTCTCTCAGTCTTGCAGCTCTCAGTCTTGTTATTGGTTGGTCATGTGTCTGTGCACCTCCTGCAGTATTACGATGAACGAACTAAGTAGAAGTAAGTTTAAGTATAGAGAAGTATATGTTAGCTAGCTTGATGCTAAGTGGTCGTGTCCTCTTTTTGTTTCATACCTCGAATCTTGTTCCATGCTTCGACCGCGTATCTCGTTTCATGTTTATGGACTTTATTTCGAATAAAGACTTTAATCTGCACTTGCTTCCGCTCCAGTCTCGTTATGTAACACAAAGTAGCAAAATACAGCTGCTTTGTATACATGTATATTTTAATGCAGGGTATCATTTGTGTGACCTAAAAGTACAATTGTAATTGTTGAAATGCTTCCAAAATTAAACCAAAAAAAAAAAAACATTAAAATACCAAGTAAATACATTGAGGGATTGCACTGTACTGAGCACCTCTAACTTTACATATACTGATACTGCTTATGTCCACATGGATGGAGATGAGTACAAACGTTTGCTGGAGATCAAACTGTACACTCTATGCACATGACTTTTCTAACAGGCTTGTTACAGTGCAATAAAAATACATTAAAACAATAGTTTCCGGAAGACCTGTGACATTACAGACACATTTGGTGCACACAGTTTGGGGTTTGTGATATTCATCTTGCTGTGGTTTGTGATATCTGCATGCATTTATTTAAAGCATTGCTTAATACAATGAAACCATGAAATGATATTTGTTATGATGAAATGATACATGATCTTTTTAACTGTAGGCTGCAGATTGTGGTTGTACCGTGTGGTGGAAAATACATCAGTGCATCTCTGTATGTGATCTTAAGGACTTTCAGTTCTGTAGGTGTGAACTGCACACAGATGACATGATGAAGCCCCTCACATGAGTGAAAAAACATTTTCAAGAATAAAAGTTCAGTCACACTGACTTATTACTCTTACTATTACTACTAAATCCTTTTGCTTTACAACCAGTCCTAATAGTGGCGCAAGTAATCAATAAAATACACCCTGTAAATACTCCTTAATGCTGTCCATACACACGTTCTTATTCCCCACAAACATTTTAAGCCAAATAAGTGCAAAGAACCTGTTCAAAACAATCTTACTCCGATTTTACTGTCACTGCACACATGATGAACTTCTCTCTCTTCTCTCTCGTCTGTTCAGTTGTGTATTCACTCATCCAGCACCTGTAAATGAACATTTACAGCTGTTTTAGATTTTAGTTCCTGAAATGATTAAACTTTGGTGTTTTAAGCCAACAGCAAATCATTAAGGAACATTTAAAAGACAATGCAAATTTATATTTCAGTATATACAGTAATTATTAAATATAAAGCACTAAATAGTGATGGCTTATTTAAGGAGAAACTGTCATGTATGTTATTACACTGCAATATTTGCACTTCTTATAGTAGAATTTCTCTTAACTACATTGACACTATAGGAGTGTCAGTGTACTATACGAGGAAGAAATTTCATGAAAATGCATCAAAGATGTCATTTTAAACCACTTTATCTTTTATGAACAGAAATGTTACTAGGGTATTTTCCAAAAAAATTGGATTGGCAGTAGAGTCAACAATTGATGATTGTTTGATGTCGTCTTGAACAAGAGACACGGGCTTGTTTAATCCACACACTGTATTCCATAGTAGCTACTGATACATCAGCAAAAACAAGTTATAAACGAGATATAACAAGTTATAGGGCCAGGTAGTGGTGGGAGATATATACATATACTACAAATAAAAAGTGTATTAAATCCAGTTTCTACTGTGAAAAACTGTGAAGGTAGCTGATTTGTTTCTCATAATATGCATATGCATGCAGCAGCTGGTAAGGCTTGCAGCAACAGGAAGAGAGGATACTTGAGCTGCTTTTTGACATTATTTACTTTTAGAATCGCTTTAGTTGTAGTAATTTAGAAAGGTGTTATCAATCTAACTGAGGCTGTAGCATTTATATTACACTATTTATATTGAGAACTGTTTATAACTCTGACTGAACTCCTACTGAGCAAGGCACAAAACACGCAACTAGGGTTTCTCTACAATTCTAAGATTTCTCTAAGTATTTCTAACTCAACTTGAGATTTGAAAATATTTGAATAATTTTGTCTTACCTATGTGTTCTGCTTCAGCTGTGAGTAAACAGTTTCATACTCTACACTGGCCTTCACTAGATGTAAAAAAGAAACACTGAATTAATGTCCACAATCACCTGCAGCCCGTCTCAATTGTTAAATCAACATGAACTAAATGAATTGGTTAATAAATCAGAAAACAATAAAAGGTAATGTACATGCAAATTTATATAAATATATACAATAGCTTTACCTTGATTTTTCTTCGTTTTTTCCTGTGGCTTGAGTTCAAGCTCAGTGTAAGTCACATCACTGGGTCCAGCATCATCATCTGCAGTGACAGTGAATAGAACAAAACAAACACAGATAACATTTTAATCTGAATCAACCTTTGTAAAAAAAAAAAAAAAGAAAAAGAAATCAGCGTGGAGAATTACAGGTGCATGATGGGATGTGACTGAACTCCTTGAAGCTGATGTGCTGGAGGCGACTTTGACAAGGGCCAAATTGTTATAGCTAGACGACTGGATCAGAGCATCTCCATAATGCAGTGGTTAGTATTTATCAAAAGTGGTCTAAGGAAGGACAACCAGTGAACCGGCGACAGCATCATGGGCGTCCAAGGCTCACTGATGCATGTGGGGAGCAAAGGCCAGCCTGGCTATTCTAATCCCACAGAGGAGCTACTGTAGCACAAACTACTGCTGTAAATTTTAATGCTGGCTATGTTAGAAAGGTGTCAGAAAACACAGTGCATCGCAGATTGCTGTGTATAGGGCTGTATAACAGCAGACCAGTCAGAGTGCCATGGAAGAAGGTGGCCTGGTCTGATGAAGCACTTTTTCTTTTACATCATGTTGACGGCCAGGTGTGTGTGCCTCGCTTATCTGTGGAGGAAATGGCACCATGATGCACTATGGGAAGAGCGCAAGCCAGTGGAGGCAGTGTGATGCTCTGGGCAATGTTCTGCTGAGAAACCTTGGGTCCTAGCATTCATGTGGATGTTATGTTGACACATACCACCTACTGAAACATTGTTGCAGACTAAGTACACCTTAATGGCAACGGTATTCCCTAATGTGACGTCTTTAGGGAAATAAAATAACACAAAAAATAACCGTTATTTCTAATCTTTTCAGTCAAATGCTGTGCTGCAAACATCAATGTTAGATTTATCTTGTCAGTACTGGCAAGTGACCATGGTATAACCGCACATCGGGTGGTTCTTTGCCTCCACGTAGTGTATTAAAATCGTGTAATGTACACCTAGCCATGGATTATCCCTTACACATGTGGCATTATGTAGAATATATTATATAATAAACAGGTTTTAGTAGTTTCTTTCTTTCTGAGGTTTATAGTGGAACTGACACCTAAAATAGGAGGTGCATGCAGATTTTTAGTATAGTAGATGATTGAATGTTCTGTAGACTGTAAGTGTTTTTATATATAAAATGTGAAGTTGCAGTATAAAAATACTCCACCTTTATTCTTGTATGACTCCTTTTTCTTCATGACCTGTGCATAAACATCCCCACTGGGTTCAGCTGCAGCGTCACCTAATCACAGTGCAATGTGATAGTCACTACAGGAGATGTATTTACTGTATGGTGTTAATCTGAGATTTATTCCTTCTAGTGTAAGTGGAAATATTTGACATGAAATAAAGAAATCTCTCTCACTTTTACTTGCGTTCTCCACCGTGGCATAAATGTGCGCATCTACAGAAAAGAGTGCAAATAAAGAACAAACAAGTTAAATTTTCAGACAATTTTGAAAGCGTTTAAGAAGTTAACATTGTCAAATTAGCTTGTTAGTAAGAACACAATCTTATATTGAATTACTGTATACATAAGGAAAGTATTCATTATGTGACACATTGTTTGACCGGTCTGAAGTGGAGTGTGTCTTGACTGAGAATCCTCAGCTCCTGACTGACTCGGGTTCTGGCCTGGTGTCTGATTGCTGTTCTGCTGTATGTCTTTGTCCTTTCCTGTATGAGAAGACAGAATTCTTCATTTGCTCAATTTATAAACCAATACAAACTTTATTTTAGAGAACGCTTATACATTAGTGTATATGTCGCTGAAAAGTACCAAGTACCAAGAGTAATTACAAGTCACTAAATGTGTAAGCAACAATTGGTCTCATTTATGAAGCTGGATATGAACAAATTTATTTGAAAATTATTCACAGGACCTTTTTCATACATAATGTGTTACTCCTGAGGATCCAGTTAGTTTAGAAAACAATAGTGTATCCTACAAGAGCTCTTGAGTGCGGAGACGGATGTACTTACAGAATAAAGTTTAATAAAGCAAAACATACACAAATCAATACAGACGAGGCAGGAGAGCATACTTGACAAAGTGGGAGAAACAAAGCCAGACACAGAGTGAGGTGGAAACAGTGACTATATACAGACTGGTGCTTATTAACCAGAATGAGAATCAGGTACGGGTGGTCATGTGACTGGTACAGGCGTGTGGTGGCTGCTGGGATTTGAAGTCCAGAATCCCTCTGGGAATTCATATAACACTAATGTGTCATAAATGCACTAGATTCAATTTACAGCTGATTGGAATTTATCATACACATGAGTATGAAGAAAATCAGCAATGCTAAAACTTGTGTAAATGTAGTGGGATTTTTTTATTAGATTGGCCTATAAAAACATTTAGACACAAGTTGAATTTCATAAAGATTAATAAATGAGCACCAAATTGTGCACTGTGTCCCAATTAGTATTCTTTTCCTATTTTTATTAGTTTGGAATCTATTTCTTATTTAATAGAAGCATTGTATGTTATTTTAATGATAATTAAGGATGTGTAAAATCCTGTGTAACGAGAATAATTATTGAGTGTCAGATACCAGTCATAGGCCATTTTGTTAACATGTTTTTCAAGTTATTTCCATGTTAGTGTAATGTATACTATTTCATGTTTTATAGACTAAGCTTTGTAGAAGTACTGATTATATTATAAGCAATTTAGTGAAAACTAGTTATCAGACCTTTGTTGGATTTGTGCCACCAAAGCAGGATCAGTAAAAGGATGATGAACAGCAAGGCCGAACTCAGTCCCACAGCCAGAAATACTATATCAATACTGGATCCAGACCCTGAGTCTGAGGAAAGATAAAGACACAAATGAAAAAATCTGCTGTCACTACAGTTCACAAAAATACTAGCCTTGACACTAACGTACATTCTAATAATAGTCCAATTTCTAATCTTCCATTTCTGTTCAGACTGTTTTAAAGAGTGTTTACCAGCAACCTCTCTGAGCCTTTCTAATCAGATCCACATTCTCTACTGAGACTTCTCTTCAACGGGCCACTCATAATCTACTCCTTTCTGCTGATGCTGGTGCCTTTCCTCTATCAGTATTTCTAGCTTGGTTCATGTTTCCTTTTTTCTCTCCTGCCCCGTCACACATGATATCCCAATCCATGACCACCTCCTTTTCACTACAGGTACAGTATATGCATCCACTTGCCAAGATTATTCAAAAACATCAAAGTATTCACTGTTAAGTAATTAACACTCAGATATATCTCAGCCTGAGAGCTATTCTTTCCACATCAACTGTATACATTCATGATCTAAAGTAATGGATGGACTCCAACGTTCTTAAATTACACTAAATTAAACTGATAAAACAGACATTTTTCTAGCACTCAAAACTCCACTGTTATGAATTCCAGGTTTTTAATTTGTTATTGATGGCATTACCGTTACACCTTCTACAAACCTTCACAATCTAGTTATCATTTTTTGATAACACACTTTCATTTGAACTCTGCATTAGGTCACTCACAACAATCTTTTTTTTTTTTATCAGCTCTTATTGATCCTTACTTAGTTTGCTGTAGTCCTTACTCATACCAAGCACACATTAGATTTGTACTCTATCATTAACATGGTTTACCCATCTCACAGAGAATCAAACAAACACACTCTTAATTCTCACACAGTACATGACCTCGCCGTAACTCTCTACACCCTGGAGTCTTAGATCCACCAATACTGATCTACTAGTGGCTCCTAACGACCAGACTGACAAGAATGAGCAAAATATTTAGTGCCGTAATCCACCCCTAGGCCTTTAACTGCGCCTCCTTCAACCTAAAACATACATTTTGTACTAACACTTTTCCTCTTTTTTTTTCCTGTTCATCATTTAATTAACAGCCAGTTTGAGTTTTAGGTGCTACGTGCTACATAATCAAATTTATTATTATTATTACTATTATTACTATTATTATTATTATTATTATTATTATTAGTAGTAGTAGTAGTAGTAGTAGTAGTAGTAGTAGTAATCACTGCATGTTTTAATGTTATTTTTACAAAGGGAATCAAATACTTTGAAAGCTGACTGAAACCCAGCTTTTCGGTGACTCTCCTCTCTCTGGGTGTTTACAGTGGTAGAAACCTTCATCTGACTTTGAGACAGTACTGATAGTCATCTCTCCTGTAGTCTTGTTCTGCAGGATGGAACCATCTTTATAGAAATCAACACCAGAATCTGAGGTCTTTGAGTTGTGAGATAAACAATGTAAAGTCAGAGGATGTCCCTCAGTCACAGGATGGACAGGACTGTCCAGGATCACATCACCATCTGTAGGAAAGAGAAAGAAGACACTGAAATCAGAAAGTGTGTAAAATACAGTAATGATTTTAACACCGAGAGCTACAGTAAATCAGTGGTAGATATCAGAGAGAGTGTACACAGTGCAGCGCTCACAGAGTCTTCATGTGTGAAGGAGAAGATATGCTTAAATGCCAGTTATATCAGTAACATTCAGATGAGAAACCAGCTTTCACTGTAATATTCTTAACATCCTGAAACTAAACTAGTCTTCATGAGTTATTCTTATTTCTGTTTATATTCTTTTATATTGCTATCATCTCTTTGTATTTTTCTTCTCTTTTTTTTTATTCTCTGAGTCTGATCTTTGTGTGCAGATGTGTGTATAAACCTCTGTGTCTCAGATCTCTGCAGTCCTGAACACAGCGCTATCTGTTGGTCTTTTGTTAGAATCGACTGAATGAAAACATCAAATCTGTGTCACACTAGAAACTGCACTCAGTTTCTTTATAACTATATTCTAATTTATTTTCAACAATTCAGTAGATTATAAAAGTGTTATCTTTATTCCTGTATATTGTACATCTATTACTGATGAGAACATTGAAGACTCACTGTGCACTGTGATGTTGACAGGATTACTGCGTCCTCCAGATTCAGACTGACACCAGTAAACTCCAGTGTGTGATGTAGAGAGGAAGCTGATGTTACATGTAGATCCTGAAACTGAAGGACAATCAGACACTGTCTCACGGTGTGTGTATCCGCTCACTGTCCATCCAGTAGAGTCACTCTGGTCCTCACAGCTCAGTGAGAGAGAGTCAGCAGTAAAGTGTTGACTTCTGCTGGGATTGATGATCAGAGACACTGGAGGAGATTCACCTGAAACACACACATTATAATTCAGATCTTATTCTGAAAATTAACATGTATTTTATCATGATGTTAATTTCAGTGTACAGTTTAGTAAACATGTGTAACATTAAAATTACCACAGCACTAATACTTGATTTGATTAGACAATGATATCTGAATAAAAATCTACTATCAGGTGCTTATTCAGTTGCTTTACACATTCCTCACTAAGGAGTTTAAATATAAACAGTTACAGTTACACAATACATTAGCATATATACAACACTTAATATTAATAAATGTACATTTGCTACACTCCAACTCAACACTGTTGTTGATTTATTTCCTCACCAGTGATGCACAGTGGCTGAAGGTTGCTGAGCCGTGTGTGAAAGACTGGTTCTCCTCTCTCTGCGCTGCACATATAAACTCCTGTGTGATTCACAGTAACAGGACTGAGAGTGTAGGAGCCTCCAGATCCTCTGCTGCTATCTGAGAGGAGCGCTGTACTGTACCTGAGGGAACCCTGACTGTCTCTGGAGGGAACCTCTGTGTACCAGCTGAATATCCAGCCTGTAGAGGAGTGTTTAACCTCACAGCTTAGAGTCACTGAGTCTCCTTCAGTCAGCCAGCGCAGTGGAGACACACTCACTACTGCCTCTGCTACATCTGATGGACAACAAATGTAAATAAATAAAATCATACAGAGTGGTAATCTTGTTAAAAAATAATTAATGACAAGATAAAACAAACTCACACACTCACCTGATACAGTGAGTGTAACAGCATCACTGATCTCTGAGCTCTGAGAGTCACTGCTTCTCCTCCCTCTGCAGGTGTATTCACCACTGTTACCATTTATAACTGAGCTGAAGCTGAACTCCTGTGTTATGCGGTATGGGTAGGGCATGTTATATTTCTTATACCAGCTGTATTTCCACTCAGTGTCTCCTCCTCCCTGTATTTCACATCTGAGAGTCACAGTCTCTCCTCTGAACACATGTTTATCAGGCTTTATGGTCACCACAGCTTTAGGACTCTCTACAGAAACATAATTTTATTATTAATTTTGTTATTTTATTTTTATTTTATTATTAACCCAAATACAAACACACTTCAATATTGTACAGTTCTAATACTACAACTGCTATATATTTAAGTGATTAGTGATGATGCCGTGTTTTGCAACCTGTTTTTACTCACCAGTAACATTTACCCAGAGTGCATCACTGTAGTGTGTGTAGTAGACTGGGTTTCCTCTTCCAGCTCTGCACCTGTACTGACCTTCATCAGAGATTCTAACTGCACTGTATGTTTCAGTGTAGTAGTCTGTTTCAGCTTCAGTCTCAGTCTCAGTACTCTGTGTGGGTTTGATCCAGTAAAACTTCCATCCAGCAGACTGCAGCTTCAGTGTACAGGACAGAGTCACTGAGTTTCCTTTCAGTACAGCTCCTTCACGACTTGGTGTGAGCTCAGGTTTAGGTTTTTCTGCAGTTGGAGATGAAACACACAGTTCAGGATGTTAACTGTTCATGTTCTGCTCTCAGAGTGTTTAACACACTAATCACTATTACAAACAAACACACTATTACTGATACTCTGTAAAGACTCCTGTCAGCCAAATTATTCATGAATATCTGTCAAAATATTTTATGGTATTTATGAAAGTAATTTAGTTTTTGTGAGAGTAGATTTAATGGGAAGTACATTGTTCTCTTATTCTAGAAAAAGTGTAAAGACAAAATGTACTGCATTATGTTTGACTGTTATTTAAAACATCCTTCAAAAGAAAATGTTTGAAAAATGAGAATGCATTTTATTATTTCACACTTTACATTTAACACTTAATGCAATAATAATAAAAGAAGAGCTATATTGCCATTAATATTATTTATTATTGGATAAACCTGTGACATTTTCATGTTCAGCATTTTGCAGCACATTGAGTCAGCAAATAAATAAAAATCACATCTTTAGTCTTCATCGACTGCATTTCACATCATCATCTCAAAGTCCAACATCTTTACTGCAGATGACACTTTGTATGCATATTGTGCAGCTCTAATCTACACCAGTACTGAGTGTTGAGGTGAACCTGAGGTTAATGAGTACTGAAGAGATGATCACACTCACCTGATACAGTCAGTGTAACAGCATCACTGGTGTGTGAGGAGTGTGAGCCTCCTCTCTCTCTTCCTCTACAGGTGTATTTACCTGCATGAGATGTTTCAGCACTACTGATTCTGTACTCCTGTTCAATACTGACAAAAGAACGATCTTTATTCCAGCTGTAGATCCAGTCAGAGTCCTCTTCATCCTGTATGTCACATCTGAGAGTGACAGTCTCTCCTCTGTACACCTGTTCATCAGGATTTATGGACACCACAGGTTTTGGGAGCGCTGTACAAAGATAGTAAAATATTTCCTGAAATAATTAGTATGCTTTTGATTGATTGGTTTTCATGAGTGTATAGAGTTTAGAAGATTTTGGAAAAGAATGTAACATTACACATGGAACTCTGAAAAATGTTTTGGACAAGTTATAACCACTTGCACCAAAAAGTCCAGCGTCTTCTACAGATCCTGATTATAATCATTTGGTATTGTGTTAGATGTATTTATAGTAAAGTATTATTCAGATTTATTTAATAAAATTAACAGGAGATTCATTTAATCCATTTATTTAACATTACATTTTATTCTGTATAATTCCATGTTTTGGTCATTGGTAAGGAAGCAGAGTGGAGCAAAAGAAAAAAAAATCCCTTCAATTACTCGAGATCCTGTTGTGATCTGGCTCCATATCTCTTATGTATGATTTCCAAAGTGATTAGTCAGCACTTATAGAGACAAAGCAGGTGATTTATTTACAGTGTAGCTTTAAGGCCTCTGGTATCAGACACACACTGTACATTCTTTCTATATTGAGCATAATTTAATATTTTGTAGTGAGTGTTTCAGCACTAATGTCTGTGTTTCAGTTACAGTTATAAACACCATTATGAGTCTGATTAACATGAGTGCTGTGCAATTATAATTTCCATCTTTCTCCTACCATGAGATTTATTATCCCCACATAAGGATATCTACTGATACCATATCTACTGATACCCTACTGATATCTGATAGTCTGTGTCACGAGCTCCCCTTTAAGCAGCGCGCTGTGGAGCATGTGAGCGCGCGTGCACGAGCAGGTGCGCGAGCACCTGCTTTTCCCATGTTGACAATCGTGACATTTCGACACGTGCATTTGTTATGTTTTGTTGTGTCTCCTCCCTGTTCTGTCATTGGCTATTGTTTCACGTGTATCTGAATTGCCCTCAGCCGTCAGCCATTACAACGCTGATTATGTTTGTATATATACCACACGGCCTCCCAGCCCACGGCGTGGAAGATTAGAAAAAGAAACGACGATAGATAATAGTCATAGCTCGATTCATGATTCATGATTCATGATTCATGATTCATGATTCAATTGTTTAGTTCACGCTGGTTTCGCCGCTACCAGTCCCTCGCTGTTTATGTTTCATGTTTGGCATATGGACCCTGTATCCCGTGACCACGACCTTGATTCCTGCCTAGCCCTGTGTATGCCTGATTGCTGATCGCCTGACCTCTTGCATGTTTGTGGATTACGTTTTGGATTTACCTGCCTGTGTTCTCTCATTTAATAAAACTGTCGAACTGCATTTGCATCCGTCCTATCTTCCTTACGTCACGAGACGTGACAGAATCTTCCATCTCAACATGGGTGCAGCAGGAAGACAGGGGAGACATCACGCTACAATGGGAGTAGCAGGACAATACCATATCGGGAAACGTTCAGATTACTGGCCGCATTTCTTGTCCGTGCAGTTCCCTCAACGGTACGCCGTTGAACTGCCACCTGAGACAGCGGGATTGGGGAGCTACCAGCTGGAGTTCCTCTTCAGCTGCCAGGAATATTTCTGCAGCCTGGCATAACCCAAGCCTACTAAGAGACAGTGGATCGGGTTCTTGGTGTCCAGGTTTTGCGGTCCGGCCTGTGACTGGGTAGAGCAGCTGGTGAGCAATGGGTCCTCTGCCCTCCAGGATGTCACTCAATTTGCAGAACTTTTTATGGAGGAGTTCACGCAGCCAGGGCAGCTTCATGGTCTGGATTTACTGGGGTGGAGAGTCAATGGACAGCCCCAGCCTGACCTGTCATTTAATCTCTATTATGAGGGGATTGACAGGTCAGCCTCCACCGATCCGCTTCAGGTTCCAGCCAGCGTGGTGGAGGTGGCACCGACATGCATGTCTGAGGGCTGCAGGAGGGAGACCAAACTACAAACTTGCCCTACCTGCAAAAAACTGGGTCTCCAGGAAGCATTCTACTGCTCTCATGAATGCTTCAAGAGCAGCTGGCGGGAGCATAAAAAACTCCACTGGAGAGACCGTGCAGAGATCTAGCTCGGGGTCAACAGGGTGACCTCGGAGCTCCCATTGGAGGTCTCAGCACCCGAGCCCCAGCCGGAGGTGAACCTGGCGACCTCAGAGCTCAAACCTGAGACCCACGAGGTGGGCTCACCTGCCGAGCTCCAGCTAGAGGTGAACATGGAGGCTCCAGCACCAGAGCTCCAGCCTAAGGTTCAGGAGGGGGTCTCAGCTCCACAGATCCACTGTAAAGCCCAGTTACTGTCTCAAGTGTCTGTTAACCCGGCCGACCAAGTTCTGCTCAAGCCCGAGTCTACCGACACGGCCGACCAAGTTCTGCTCAAGCCCGAGTCTACCGACACGGCAGACCAAGTTCTGCTCAAGCCTGTCTGCTGACACGGCCGATCACGTTCTGCTCAAGCCCGAGTCTGCCGACACGGCCGACCACGTTCTGCTTAAGCCCAAGTCCGCCGACACGGCTGATCAAGTCCTGCTCATGCCCGAGTCCGCCGACACTGACAGACAAGTTATGTTCACACCCGACTCAGCCAACGGGGACAACCAAGTTCTGCACATGCCTAAGTTTGCTGAAACAGACAACCAAGCTCTGCTCACGTCCACGTCTGCATGTTTTGGATTTACCTGCCTGTGTTCTCTCATTTAATAAAGCTGTCAAACTGCATTTGCATCCATCCTATCTTCCTTACGTCATGAGATGTGACAGTCTGTATCTCTTATAACAGAGATTCTCTTCCTGATGAACACACACTCACTGGTACTTTACTTTAACTTTTGCTCTCACTGTTCATGAATGATATACTTTATACATATCTAAGATATAATAAGAAATACTTATTGTATTTATTATAAAATAATTTAAAACATGCAGTGAAAGAGTAGAAACCATGACGTACCTCTAACTGTAACTGTAACTGGATCACTGAGCGCTGAGTCGTACTTTCCTCTGCGTGCTTTACACTGATACACTGTTTCTCCTGCATTAGAGACTGTATCATGGAGTGTGTCGGTGTCTTCAGCTACTTGGACTCGATCTTTGTACCAGAGAAAAGTCCATCCATTAGACAGCAGATTACAGTTCAGAGTAACTCTGTCTCCAGTGTAGACGGAGCTCTGAGGATTCACTCTCACAGTCGGTTTGGGTTTTTCTGTTGATATGAAATGATGATGATATTAAAGTTTTCCTCTTTACAACATAAACAATAGTTTTATCATCTTAATCAGATGATTTGTGTCTAATAATGCATTTATATTCTGCATTTGTTAATCTGCAACAGTTACAGTTGTGTAACTTTATTAAATGGACAATATGGTCTTATAATATCATGATACTTTAGATATATTGTAAATGGAATTTATTAGATAGATAGATACTTTATTTGACCTCAAAGAGGAAATTTGTTTCCACCGTGGTTGCGTAGAAAAAGAAAACATCATATATATAAACCATCTTAAACAATCACAGACATAGAGTGGAAAAGGGGACAAAAAGAAAAACATCAGGATCATCATACAACAAATGCATCTGGCATCACAATGGCTGATTACCTATGTGTTTAACGCTCGTAAAGCCATAGGAGCAAAACTCCTAACATAGCTGGCCTTTCTGCACATGGGTAGTCTATACCTGGGGCCAGAAGGAAGGGGGTTGAAATATTGATAAAGTGTGTGGTTTGGATCATTTAAAATTTTGCCTTGCAGAGCATATATGAACTGACACAGTCTGATAAATTGGGGATGGGAATACCAATAATTTTTCTCGCTAAATTAGTTACTTTCAAACGTTTGTTGTTGTTGGTTACTGTCAGCATATGGAAAAAAACAAATGGCACCATACATAAGACCCGGTTCATTAATACTTCAATACAGAAAAAGAAGCAGACTAGGCTGAACAGACAGATATTTAAGTTTACAAATAACTGTGAATAATATATTGAATAAATTGTTCATAATTGAACAAACACCCTAAAGTTTAAAATGTACTTTGAGAGGTGCAAAAATACACATTCTTAATGAATTCATCTTCATAAGTGTGTTCACTATTATGAATGTTGGAAAAAGTCAATGTACAACTACACCATTAATCATTACTAGACAGAGGATAAGTAACTAAAATACTGGGGGTTTTTTTTCAGAATCTGTGACATTTTAAAGCAATCTCATGACCTTAATCCACACTGCATGTAGTGATGTGATGCTGACGTTAATAAATATTGGTATGAGGAAGAGATTAACACACACACACACACACACACACACACACACACACACACACACACACACACACACCTGACACAGTGAGTGTAACAGCGTTGCTGGTCTCTGAGGTCTGAGAGTCATTTCTTCTCCGTCCACTGCAGGTGAGTTTAGCGCTGATTGACTCTGCAGCAGTGAATGAATATTTACTGTTCTCAGTGTAGGAGAATATTTGGACACCATCTTTATACCAGTTGTACATCCACTCAATCTCTGCATGTCCTCGTATTTCACATGTGAAAGTGACTTCCTGTCCACTGAATATCGGTCCATCAGGCTGCAGAGTCAGAACGGCTTTTGGTCTCTCTGTACAGTTACAACAAATACATCAAATCAGTCAAACACACCCTTCTCTGACCATCTGATATTTAATCAGTGTTTTGTAATGATTATGTGTATCAGTGCATGTTACAGGAGTGTAAGATCAGACATGTACCTATCACTGAGAGAGTCACTTCATTACTCCATGTTGTTGTCCGTCCATCAATAGACCAGTAACATTTGTATTTGTGACTCTGATCTACTTTTATAGTGTAGTAATTTTCAGCAGATCTGTGAACATTAACACCATCTTTGTACCAGTGGTACAGTCCATTTCCTCCTGAAATCCTACATGTGAGTGTAACCGTCTCTCCTCTGAATATTTGTGGTGAATTCGGCTCCACAGACAGAACTGGTTTAAATACTGCTGGAAAAGTCAAAAAGCAAACACACACTGTCAATGTAAATAACTTAAATTCTGCATGACAATGTACAAACAATCTTCTCCACTTTAATACAAATCCAGCATGTACACAACATAGGCAATAAAATATGTATAAATCACCTTGAGCTTGTCCGACTCGGATAAGTGAAATAAGCACTAAAAAGGGAAGAGGAACAGAGAATATGATGTAACGCTGACTTGTTTCTTTTCTTTAAGAAGACAAATGAGAACAATGTCATATACTGCAAAAAAAAAAAAAAATTTGTTTCACTTCAGCTATAAGAAATGCAATATATCGACCTGTTTCAATAATGAATGGAGTTTAGAAAAAGCTATTTTCACTCAGGTCACTATGCTGCTCATTACTGTCTCATGTTTAATCTGATCCACATCTGCTAATCTGAAACTGGATTACACACTTCCTTCTCTGTGTCTCACATGAGAAAGGCGCTCCTGTGCACTAGAGCTATGGTGTAATACATACAGGCTGCAGGATGATGTGTCATATATGAGGAAAAACCCGATCTCAGTAGCACATTCAGGCTAGGATTGTGCAATGTGCTGAAAAATGTGTGTTACAGAAACATCTGTGTTAATGACTGCCGAGTGTTTCAGGGGAAATACAAGAGTAAATTTCTTCTAAGATATAAACCACAAACCCACTTGTTTAATTTG
The DNA here is from genome assembly GCF_001660625.3 of Ictalurus punctatus. Classification (NCBI taxonomy): domain Eukaryota; kingdom Metazoa; phylum Chordata; class Actinopteri; order Siluriformes; family Ictaluridae; genus Ictalurus; species Ictalurus punctatus. The sequence continues at coordinate 26,306,518 of NC_030422.2, forward strand.
TAAATGGCAGTAAATGGCTGTGCCTAAATAATTCATAAATTTGAAGGCACTACAAAAACACAAAAGAAAGTAAAAAAAAGTATGGCCAGTGTATAGTGAGTAGTTAGCAGTAGACCAGCTAAACAAGCTAATTGCAGCTCTCAGACAGACGTCTAAACAATGTCCTAACCACATATTAATCTCATCACACAGGACATTAGACTTCATCTGAACATATTGTTTCAAGCCGCCACTCACTCTAATGAAGACACAAAGAAACATTTACTCACAGATCATCACACGGAGTGGACGGAGCTCCATCCTGTCACGCTGAGGAAGGACTGACTGATCAGTGGTCTGTGTTAAAGCCACTAAACTTCCTCTTAAACACGGTTCTTACACACAGAGAGAAAGAGACCTCCATTCTGTTGCAAGTTGATGTGCTGATTTTTCCATGTGAACATGAAGAACAACTGCTGAACTTGCACAGTTCCTCTAGCGCTTCTGCTAGTCACAAAATGGGGTTCTTAAATAGCATTTTCTTTTATTAATGATGGTGGATATTCTTTTAAAATGAAAGAAAACATGCACACACACACACACACACACTATATATATATATATATATATATATATATATATATATATATATATATATATATATATATATATATATATATATCACCGTCCATGCATCCATCCATCTTCTACCGCTTACTCCTTCTTCAGGGTTGCGGGGAACCTGGAGCCTATCCCAGGGAGCATCCGGCACAAGGCGGGGTACACCCTGGACAGGGTGCCAGTCCATCGCAGGACACACTCACATACACACTCACACACCCATTCATACACTACGGACACTTAGGACACGCCAATCAGCCTACCATGCATGTCTTTGGACTGGGGAAGGAAACTGGAGAACTCAGAGGAACCCCGGACCCTGAACGTGTGAGGCGAACCACTAAGCCACCATCCATATATATATATATATATATATATATATATATATATATATATATATATATATATATATATATATATATATATTTTTTTTTTTTTTTTTCAGGCCCCATATATGCTTCCCTGTGCACAGTGTGTGGTCTGCATGAACTATATGAAACAGCTATTTAGTTCCTGAGGTGAAAGTTATGGTAAGGGTTAGATTTAGGTTAGATTTAGATTCAAGGAATAAAATTTATTAACATGCATACTTATGTCAGTGGGTGGTACAGTGGTGCAGCAGGCAGTTGCCTCCTCACACTGTAAAAAAAATACTGGGCTGGATTTTCTCAAAAACGATTGAGGCAACTTTTTGAATAATTTGAACTAAACCTATTTTTGTATGACTTTACATGTTTTCAGCTATTAGTTTTAAGTAATGCCAACTCAATTTACTCAATTTACAGACCATAGTTTTAAGTTAAGCTATTATTTTAATTGATATTTACTTTTTTTTCTGTCACACAATCTTTTTAGGTTGTTAGAACTTATTGTCCAAATGTATTCGATCTATGTTTGAAAGGATTTTTAGAATATATATTGTTTAAAAAAGAAAAGTCTCATGAAACAGTGTCTCAAAACAAATGTAATACCTTTTCATTGTCAAACTGAAAAACATTTAATATCCTCTTTTAACTGAAGCCTACAAGTCTTATATAGATGTAATGTACAGTAATAATAACAACAACAACAACAACAACAACAATAATAATAATAATAATAATAATAATAATAATAATAATAATAATAATGATAATAATAATAATAATAATTACATGAATTTTTAAAACTTTTGCATTTTGTAGGTAGGTATTAGACTAGATTTTGATTTTAAAATGCACTGTAATGGAATAACAGTGTTTTTATGTTTAAGAATGTGATAAAGTTTTTGATGAGTTTATAATGAAATACATTTCGCATAAAGTAAAAAATCATTATTACGTTTTGATCTCAAGATTTTCTTATTTTTGAGAAAATTATTGCATTATAAACATTTTATTACATTCTGAGTTGCTACAATCCCTATTGGCAGACTTTGCACCCTGAATTTGGACATTTAATTTATCTGGGCTTTGAGAAAAACTGTTCTAATGCCCTATTGATGGAGACCCTCAGGCAGGTATACAGATGCTATCCTTGAAACCTGTTATGAAGGTTTAATTTGACCTGAAAATGAAGGTAACCACAATTAGCCAAATGACCTAAAATAAAAGGTGCATTTGGAACACACTGTTCACAGTTTATCATTTCATTGCAAGGGGGTTAAATGTTTGCCACACCTCTCAGAATTACTCAGACTGTTATTAATAGCTATAATTAGCATCAAGCTAAACATGACAATTTATGAGAGTTGTGCAAAACTGTTAGGAGAAGGAGAACGTGGAAGTTTACACGGAATATTGCGGAAGGTTGGAGTTATGAACACACAATACGATTGATGGATCTGTAGCGAATCATTTGTCTGTGAGTCATAGTCATCTGTTTATAGTAAAGGCTACCTCAAGGTGTGTGTATGCCAGTGCACCCTGAGTGTGTGCATGTGGGTCGTGTAATAATCCCAGCAGGCTTTTACACATGACACTAAATTATTATACTTTTTTCTGTTAAAGCATTATATATAAGGGGGCCCCACCAAAGAGTAGCCTAGGGGCCCATGACCACCTTAATCCTTAATCTGAGTGTGAGAGGAGCCACAGCAGTAGAAGTGTGTTAGGATCAGGTACTGGCATCATATTTGGTAGCCGGAGTGCATTTACAGCTCAGTAGACAGAGAGAACATGTTATTATATATGACAGGAGCATACAGTGGCTTACAGTGAAGTTCAATGAAAACAAAGTGCTCTTTTGCTGTTGCCTGAAGATGATGATGTGCTGACACTGTGTGTTCAGCGAGAGTTGTATGAAATTATTGTAAAGATTTGCAATGTTTTTGTGTTTTACAGCTCTTGTGAAACTGGTAAGTTGGAATTTGGTTTGTTTACATGCATGTCTTAAACTATATCACTGCTACCATTTACAAAAACTTTAACGTTCATAGATTAGTGACTGCACATCTGAGCTCAGCTGTGCTGTGTGAACCTACTGGCTCTACAAGGTACTGCAAGTAAAAACATTATATAACTGCAATTAATGTGGCTTTACTGTGGTACTAAGCTTCACAAATGAACCGAGAGATATCATTATTTTGTTGCTGTTTTTTTTTTTTTAATGCTGTATACTCATGAAGTCAGGGTAAATGTGTATAACATCTAATGATATAAACCTTTATTTTATTACAGTTATGGTGACATAAACTTAGTAGAAATTTAAATTAACATGTAGAAGGTGATAGTTCAAGGCATCAGTACATTATGTAATATTGTTTTTACTGCAGGCCTCGTTCATTCAGACATTACATAAAGACCATGCACTTTGAAGGGAACTGTGACTTGTGGATTCTGGCCAAGAATGGTGAAAGTCACTATCTTCGACTACTGATACAAATGAGGTTGATGTGCAGATTGTTTTGTATGTAGCTTTCAGAACAGAGAGCCATTTTGCTATTTAAAAAAGGATATATAAAAAGGACTTTGTAGGATATAGGTCACAGAGTGGAGACTATTCCTTCTGCTGTTATCATAATGATGCCTGTGCAGTTGTACCTGGTCTGACCTCGATTCAGAGAAACAGCATGGATCATTTGCGAGCTATACCTGTGCAAAATTCCCTGCTTCACATATGCTGTCCTGATGGTTATGTCATCCTTTTCTGAACAGTGCATGTACAGTTTGTTTAGTTTTATAATGTGGAAGAAAACTGTTATTGTCTAGATGCACTTCCTGGACTGTTGTTTTCTGTTCGTATATTGTTGTAATTGTGCGTTGCTTATATACAGTATACTGTTTGTAATTAATTAATATAGTCAGCTGTAGTAAACAATCAGTGACCTGCTATTTGTTTCCTTTGAACTGTTAGCAGTGTCCAGTTTTCTGATAATGAGCCATGCATATATACGTAAGTAAAATGTTGAAGCTATAGAGCTACCCAGAATTGAACACTGTGGATAGTACAAGATGGTTCAAGTAGTGAATTGCATGGTTTGTGCTTTAGTTATGTACATTCTGAGAGTAATAAATGACCTCACAGAGCTTTGTACAGTGGTCTATAGCAACAGTTCTTAATTTATTATCACACATTGACTGCATGATAACCAGCAAGTCTGTGCGCCTTACAAAGTTAATTTATTGCACACACTTATAAAATCGTGTCAGTTCTTTTCAGTAAATTGATCATCTAATATGTTGTGATATGTTATATTTTCATTGTTGTAGAAACCACAGATATTAGAGGTCGTCTGATTGATGTTTTTTTTTTTTTTTTGCAGATTAATCGGCACCGATAACAGATTGCTAGAGCTATCGGTTATCGGAAAAAATCCACACCGCTAGTTTTTCCCGGTTGCTCTGTTGCGGAGCGGCTGAGAAGGGTCTGCTGTCATTATACAGTACAAGAGCGGCCACTAGAGGCGAAATAAAAAATAGCACCCATGCCTCGTGGTTGTTTTTCACACGTGAGACTACTGTCTGCAGAGTGGTATACTTCAGATACGGATTTAAAACATCGACAACGAAAAGGAGTTATTAAGAATGTTACTTTTTGGTTCAGTTTGGATGTATATTTTTTATTTATTTCACTATTTATTAGTAGCAGTAGTATATATATTATACAGTTGCAAAATCATTCAACCCCCATTGCAAATCATATTAATTGTCAAAATAAATATTGCATTTTTTTACAGTGCAAACACATCATCTTGCCATTAAAAGATTCTGAAACCACAATTGCAAATATGGTCTTTAAAACACTGTTTCTTCCACCATCTCTAATAATAATAATAATAATAATAATAATAATAATAATAATAATAATAATAATAATAAATTAAAAAAACTACACCAAACCATACACTTTCAGAAATGTTCCTTCTTTCACAAATAAACTGATCATATACTCTTCTTCCCTTACTTCACAAAAATAATTTTCATTAATGATTAGCACCAATTAATAAATAATCAGCCAAAATATGATTCAAGCTAAAGATACTTAGATGTCCCTAACCCTAACCCTGTCCCACCAGCCAGCTCTCCCTCATATCATATAACAACTATACCAACCAGGGATTGCTAGTATGTGCTTTCTCCGAGACACATGAATCCAGCCAACTGCACCTTTTCACCTGTTGCTCATGCTACATCACAGAGCTACACACTTGAAGTTACATTATCTGCTCTTTTCTGCATAAATGAGCTCATAGATGCCCAGGACTAGTTAGTATCACTGTAATCAACAGGGGTAAGAGAGAAAGCCATCACTCCCACCCAGAAAGTATGGCCAGTTTTGCTCCTTTCTCTCCCAGACGCTGTAATTCTAGTGTCTGTAGTTCCACAGACTGTGGTTATTAGGCACCGCCTCCTTGAATAAGACTTCTTTCTTCTGTGTGCTGCATGAGGTAAAGTTATAATCCACCTAAAATGGAGTAATATTAGGAGGAAGGGACATTTTTTAATACAACAATGGATGAATATACCTTTAGAGTCTGTCATCTTTTAGCCTGATAAAGATAATTTTATGCAGTTTCTGTGCAGAAACTATAACTTATGTAAATAGACATATTATCTGACTAAACTGCTGTTAGACTCAGATGATCTAAAACTAATTTGTGAATCTAAATTTAATAACAAAGAAACCAAAATGACTGGAAAATCTATAGATTTTAAAAGACCACAACTTGATCCTTGAGTTAAAAGGGTTACATTTATTAAATAACTGAAAATATTTACTGAAACTAATAGTTTTAGACCATGGGAACATGAAAATGTGTGCATTACAGTATACAATTATCATTATTATACAGTAAAATTAAACAGAAGAGCTACAATGTAAATTCATTAAATACTATTATAAGTAAAAAATGCAAGTTCAACAAAAAGTAAATAGGTAGGTAAATAATTGTAGGTTTATGTTAAACTTATGCTAAATAAAAATGTTTATTTACAAGCATAATTTATTTTAATAACATGGACACTACATCAAAATGTAAGTGCTACATAAGGCCAGAATCACTTTTTAGAGTGTGGGTTGCAAAAGCTTTACTTTTGATCCAGAGAAAACGTAAAACCCTGGGTAGAGAGGCTGAGTGAATGTAGTTTGGACTCTGTGGAGGAGCTTCATCGTGTCAGAGATGCTGTAGTAGGATAGAGATCCTGCACAGTAATCCACGTGCACTCCTATTCTAGAGGCGCTGTGTCTTTTGGAGATTTTAGTTTGTTTGTCATTGTGCCAGAATGAACATCTTAATGGAGAGCAGTATAAACTCCAAGACTGATTGTTGTTCCCAAACTCACATTCTGTACCTGTTCCCTTCCTGCTAATGGTTTTATATGACACGGTTATTTCAACTCCAGCAAATCCGCTCCACTCAACTTCCCAGTAACACCGTCCACACACACTCTCTCTACACAGCACTTGATATACAGTTTCAAATCTGTCAGGATGATCAGGATATGACTGGACTGTTTGACTACAGGTCGCCGCTCTGTTCCTGTCAGATAGACTGAGGTGTTTGTTAGCTGTGTTGGGATCCAGCATGAGCTGACAGGCATCTGATTGAAAAAGGAAAAAATATATATATATATATCATATATATATATATATATATATATATATATATATATATATATATATATATATATATATATATATATATAATTTATAATAGTGCCTGGTTCAGATAAGTGGACAAGTAGCCACTAGAATCTCTGGAATTTTTTTTTTTTTTTTTATCTTGTTCTGTAAGACTATAAGGACACATTTTTGGTGAATTTCAAAAAATCTGAATGTGTGCATCTTACATATTAGATTCTATGATTCTATATATCTGAATGTAAGAATCTGTGTAAGAATCTGAATGCGTCTTACATTCAGGGTTACTGATCAGGCCCTTGAGCAAGGCCGCTAACCCTCTCTACTCCCTGATCTGACCTCAGCTTCCTAACAAGCTGGGATATGTGAAGAAAAAAAAAATCACTGTATTGTAATATATGTGTCACAAATTAAAATAAAGTTTTCTTACATTGTAGAAAATCTTCTCTGGTTTTGGGCTCCGGAGGGGACATGATCTGGTCTTCTGTCCTACTAAAACAAAGTGCCATATTACAGATTCATATTACATAACGGGTTAAAGCGAGTACATTTGCAAAAGTACAAAAGTAAAACATATACAGTTTATAAACAAGGATAATGTCGTAAGAGTGCACACACATTTTGACAATAAAACCAGAGCCTTGGTAAAGTTTGTTACCTCTTATTTAGATGTCTGGGTTTTGTTTCTACGGTTGTCCAAGATGGCATTTATAGAGTTATCTAGGAAGAGGTTGAAATCTGAATCATATCTTTAATATGGGAAGGCTGTAGGTGCACTAATCTAAGCCTGTGTATCTAGGTTAAGTAACGATATAGGTGTTCCTGATTTATAAGGTTAACGCTGATCTTTTATTTGAATATGAGATTCTTCAAAATGTCTTCATGATCATTATATGGGAAATGCAGTAACATTCATGCTTTATACAAATCTGAAATTCTACTGTGTAAAAGTAGGAAAGCATCAATACATGTGACAAGACACTCGCCACTGTAATAAATGAATATTTTTTATTTGATACACATAAAATGTCTCACATATACTGTTTTTATTGTCTATAAGAACTCTGAAAATGAACATTCAAACAAAAAAAGTGATTGTTAAATAAATTTTAGACAATAGTAGAAGAAAAGATTACAAAATATTATAGGGAATGTAACCAAAGACCAAAAGCAAATGGAATTTTTAACTGAACATAATTGAAAATGCAAAGCAAAATGTGCTTAACTGGTTAGTAATATTGTTTTTGTGGTCCAGTGTGATATAAGAAAGAATAGCCCTATACCTAAACATTTTCCCATACAGGCCCAGAATTCATCACTTCGTGCATGCCTGGCTACAGGATGATATCACAGTAGATAGCTGCTATAGCTGAGTTTGTGAAGATGGAATGACGGAAAAACTTTCTTTCCTATGATTCTACAAGCAACAAATCACACTGCATTGTAGCATGCCTAAGTGGTATTAGGCGTAACAGGAGGAAACCATGTGGAACCAGTGGCACTGAGCATGCATTAACGGTGCCAGAGGGCTTGCTACAGCCTTAGTCACTGGGGAGACCTGTATGGTTTTGATTGTGATAGACATGGTGGTAAGGCAGATAGAAGAGATCACATGGGCAATTGGGGTGAGACGGCCAGTAATGCCAAAGAAGATCAACATCTACCTGTGTAATCAATGTAGAAGGATGCTCTGAAAATGCTTCCTGTTTCCGACACGCAGAGTAGGAGTATATCACGTATAAAGAATGTTATAAGCTGATGTCTTATTTTATTCTAACTGGTTTCCAACCAAAGAGTCGGGTGTGGAAATCTGGAGCAGGAATGTAATAATATTTTTTTTTGTTCAGAATGAACCAAAATGAAAAAGAAATATTATAATAATTAGGTATAAGTAGAGATTTAAACAAATAAATGTGCTGATAAAACAATAAAAGTAAAACTTTCAAAAGATGGACAAGCTGAACAGCCCTTAAGGATTCAAGATTTAACTCTCAGTTTAAGAGTGTAGTTTTTATTATTATTATTATTATTTTTTAAATTATTGTTATTTTTAATTACTCTGGTTTCTATGATTTTAAGTGAACCTTGAATTTTACAAGTGAACCTTTTGGTGTTTGGATTTTTGTATCCTAGGCAATGAGAGCAGATATCAAACAGATGAGGAGAACATGGTCAGAACTCAGTGGAGGTTGGACAATCAAAGCAAATTATTAATCACATATCTTCGAGATCACTGAGACATAAGATTAGATTTAACCAAATATAAAACACTGTTTTTAGACTTTTATGTTGCATTTTCATAAACAAACCTAGACTGGACATTTGCCACTTTAACAGAGTATCTAAAGTCTGAAGCAAATAAAAAAAAAAAACACATTTAAATTTTTAAATACTAGCTGTAAGACCATTAAAACAGACTGCACAAGTCAAAAGACGCATCATTTAATGCAATGGGTTCACATTACCATGATTCGAACTGCAAACATCATAAAATCATAAGGTTTTTACAGTAGTTCAGTCAGTGAGGTGTTTTTACCTAGAGAACAGTCTGAAATGAAGAAGCTTCTGTAGCTGGAGCAGCTGTATATGTCCTACTAATAAATGCCATTCACAAGGAATAATGACAAGATCAGCATTGTCCTCCAAGTTTCTACAGCACTTTCGCACATGACAGAAACACCAGCACACAAACAGGAGTGTACTTCCTGTTCCTGTTCTGAGTAAGGGCCTTGTGCAAAATGAGGGGTGTGTCTTCACTGAATGATTCACCAGTATGCACAATCTGACTCTGGTCTGCATTCCCTCAATGAAAAACTGACAAAATAAGGGGGGAAAAACTTCTAAATTGACCCCGACACCATTTTCTTCTGGGTGACAGCAGCTAATGATATTTTGATAATTACACTATACTTTCATGTTCTGAAAAGGAAAACATCCCTAAATGTGTTGAATAAAAGGGTTTGGAAAACAGTTATTTGTGTTGTTTTTTTTTTTTTTTACTAGTACAAATATGCAGAACATGATAAATAATTATTTACTTAGGCATCAGTCTACAAGTCTATTATGTAGATGAGAAATTTTATTTTAGGATTTGTATGAAAATGTTTATATATTGCATAAATGAAAAACAGTAACTCATAAGAAGCCTATTGCCACTCTGTTGGATGCTGTTTTTCCTTTATGTTATATATAAACATTTTGAAACAACAATTTGTCAACTTTAAATATGATCCTATTTTTACTTTATCTGACTCCAATTATGAATGATTCTAAGAGATATTAAAATTCCAGTCTTTATCATTATATTTACCTCGACATTTGATTATCATATTTAACCCTTTACTTAGATTGTGCTCATTCATTCGGATTCAATGTCTTGGTCATTAGACAGAGGTACAAGTTGAGCACTTTTACTTTTCTATAATAGCAGCTTTGAATAATCATGCCATGGATCTCACTTAACTAGAATACTATTACAACAAGCAGAGGTTAAGGCTCACCCTATTTAGACTGTTCAACACTATGTTGTTCTAAACAGAAATTCCTTTTAGCATTTACAGTCTAAGTACACTTAACTAAAACCAAGTTGTTAGCCTGGACTCTAAAATCTCACTTGGCATGCCCCAATGCTCCACCTAAACCTGGATTTTAGCCTGTACTAAACTGGTCACAGATTTGCGGTAATGGACTTAACGTATTCTCCTAGAGCCAATAATTTCAGGGTAGAATAGAATAAATTCAAACAACAATTTATTAACCAGGTAATTCCAATAACAATTCTTAATCCAATTTAGAAGATAATAAGCAATGATCAATAATATAAAAACATCACATAAAACATAAACAAGAGAGATATAAAAGTTTACGCAGCAATGGAACTACACAAAATAATTGTGTGGGAGATCTGTCTACAGATTTCATAAATTTTTGGTCAGCTCTAATTAAATACACTCTGTAAGTCCACCAAATGGTGTTGTTTGTGATTATAATTGGAATCTGGGCCCACTATTCAGGAGGTCAGTTGGCATTTGTGATTGAATGGGTATTCGATGTCTGAGCAAGGATGTACCTTATTTGCATACAGGAAGTGATTAGTGTGAGGAACCCGGGGAGGGTACACTTTCAAAGGCATGCAATATGTTTATACATTTTCTAGATCTTAATGGTGGTTTGAAGTGCTGCTGAGGGAATGAAACCATTTTACAGACACACTGAGACCTTTTGAATGATACAAAGCACATATAGTCAATTTCTTATTCACATTGTCTAATGCATATAGATCTAGGATGATGTGGGGGGAAGCAATATAGATGACCAATAGTGAGGCGTGATCTTCCGGTCTCTACTCAGTGTGATGTGCTATCTCAGATGAAGATGATAATTCAGTGGAAAAGAGTTCAAATGTTGATTTCCATAAGAGTCCTTTCTATTCTCAGAGAGCAGTTCTCTCCAGATTCAGACAGCTTGGCTCCAGCTTTAAACAAGTATGCTCAACAAAGTTGAGTTAAGTTCAAAGTTGAGTTGTTTGGCCTTTCATTTACCACAGAATGTCTTGCAATCATATATACATTAGTGTGATCATATTATTAATCAGTGACTATATGAAACCTATATGAAATTTAAACACTTACAAGCACTTATTTCAATGTTTTCAGCTCTCATGAACAGTCAGCAAACTCTTAACACAATGTTGCAAACCCTTAAAATCAGTTTATGATTGAATGATTTTTAAATAATTTTTTTTTGGTTAAATATGAACAAAAATAAATTATTGAGCAAGTACATAAAAAAATCAGTGTTCAAAACTGTCTCCTTACCTTACCCCATACCCTAATTTGCAAGTACGTATTGCTGCAGCCCAGAGACCTCTGAGTGGGAGGTACTTATGCCACAAGTAGGCGGGATTTCAGAAGTGGGTGGGATTTAGGCAAAAATCCAGAAGTGATAGCAAGTATGCGGAAATCCTCAAAGGTGCGCGGTGATAAATGATGATGAAAACACTTACTTAAAGCTAAATATCAGCACTTTTTCTTCTAGTTTTAATTTTATTTCTTACAGCTTTGTCATTATTTTATGCATGTCCAATGCCATTCTATTTGAAGATTGAAGTTTTTATATTTTATCTAATATTAAATATTAATTTATCAGTATCAAGATGGAAAAAAAAAACTTAAAGTGAGATATAACTGCACTCAATGAGGTGAATGTGTAACAACATTATAACCAACATTTTTTTAATTGCTCAGTGATTTGGTTTTTAAAGTGAACTATTGCCGCACAACAAAATCTACTACAAATGTGTACAAGTTACTCAGAAATAAAAACTACATTTGACATATCCACACAGTCCATGCAAGGTGCCATGCATTTTCTCTGCATATATAATGACATTACTCATTAGCACAGTTGGATTGCATGCATGAGAAACTGCACAGTCCTAGGTAAAATGCTTTGGTGTAAATGCCCTGGAGCACACCTCGTCTTCCCTTAACAGTGTAACCTGGTGGATACACAGCAAAACACATCATAAAACACGTTTTTAAAAGCCAGTTAACAAATAAAATACACTTCCTTATGACACTACAAGTCCTCTGGAGGTTTGTACATCCCACTTGGAGCTAGAGCCCCTCCCATTTGTAGCTAGAGCCCCTCCCATTTGTAGCTAGAGCCCCTCCCATTTGTAGCTAGAGCCCCTCCCATTTGTAGCTAGAACCCCTCCCATTTGTAGCTAGAGCCCTTCCCATTTGTAGCTAGAGCCCCTCCCATTTGTAGCTAGAGCCCCTCCCATTTGTAGCTAGAGCCCTTCCCATTTGTAGCTAGAGCCCCTCCCATTTGTAGCTAGAGCCCCTCCCATTTGTAGCTAGAGCCCTTCCCATTTGTAGCTAGAGCCCCTCCCATTTGTAGCTAGAGCCCCTCCCATTTGTAGCTAGAGCCCCTCCCATTTGTAGCTAGAGCCCTTCCCATTTGTAGCTAGAGCCCCTCCCATTTGTAGCTAGAGCCCCTCCCATTTGTAGCTAGAGCCCCTCCCATTTGTAGCTAACGCCCCATCCCACTTGGAGCTGAGGCCCATCCCACTTGGAGCTGAGGCCCATCCCACTTGGAGCTGAGGCCCATCCCACTTGGAGCTGAGGTCCATCCCACTTGGACCCGGCTCCGACCTCCGTTTATACCCTCTCGATTTCAGTTTGACGTCATTCGTCTTTGCGTGATTACGTCACGTCCGTAAACAGAAAGTATAAGAGCCGGCTACTATGTTGCGCATGTATGAGTTGTTTATAGCTTGTACTTATGACAGCTTCAATGGCTGCGTTTAATCGTGGTAGCTCTAAACCGCAATCATCGTTGATATTTGGGGAATCCGGTGTGAAAACCAAGAAACCACGAACTGCGGAGAGCTTGCAGTCAAAAAGAGAAAGCGACAGAGCGCGTGCCAAAACCAGAATAAATATCGGCATGGCTTTTGAGAGGTGGCGACAACTCCGAGATCTGAAGGGACTGAAGACTAACGCAGAGATGGCCTTTTTTCTGCTGGAAAGGTTAGACATTTCAGTGGCTCAATAGGAATCTAGATTCTTGCGTTGTGTTTTTGTTTTGTTTCGCTGTAGTCAGTGTGGTAAATTGCACTTATTTGCATATTTGATAGCTATGAGAGAGATAAACTCACCTCTACTCAAAGAAAACCTCCATAGAAACTGAAATCTAAAGATGAAGATTAATACACACAAATTACGCCTAGTTACACGATGTTGATGCAAAATTAGAAATGCAATATAACTTTTTGTTTAAAATAAACAATAAAATAATGAGTAAGTACATTATAAATCCATCTTCCAACCCGTGTCTTTTGTTTTACTCTGATTCACAAAGGTAAGCCTATTATAAGTATTTATATTTTAGACCTGTCGATTTCGCGGGAAATTGAGTGCAAACGTCATATCCGTAAACAGAAAAGTAGCTCATAAACATGGTACTTCTCTAACGTGAAAAGAAAGGATCACCAACATTTTAAATGAAAACGTGCCATCCACACAAACCGCCTCCCATGTCTTTTCTTTTGCATTTAAATCTTTATTCAAGAAATCCCGCAGGTCATTCACAACTTTCTCCCACCGCCACGCTCGTCACGTGACTTCCGCTTTCTGCTGAAGTGTGTGTCCACCCCCCAATTTTCGTTGTACTGCCCCTATAGGAACTCTTATTAAAACCAGCTAAACAGAGCGACTGAATTAGTTAAACAGAAACTATTGAGTGTTAGTAAGAATAAAAATGAGCTCAGGGTCAAGCTGTGCTGTCACTGGCTGCCACAACAACAGCAATAAACTTTAGAAATTCCTGGAAAGTGCTTGGGGTTTTTTTTTTTCCTCTTTGAGTGATTTATCAGCACTACTACAGCGCACTGCTGCCATCTAATGGCCCAGAGGAACAACTGTGTCAAAGTTTTAAAAATAAAAAAATTGAGATAATAAAATATTGAGAAAATAAGTAACCAAATTACCATAAAATAAATGAATAAATAATTAACAAAACAGGGGTCTAGGAGATTTTACATTGCCAAACCAAAATACTCCAGTATCGAATACAAATACTTTGCTTTGGGACTTTTCATCCTTCTCAGTGTCTCCAAGTTAATTGAGAATTCCTTTTCCAAAACAAGTAATCAGGAAGGAGCTTTGAAAACTTTTACATTTGTGTATGTAAAACTTCAACAAAAGCAGTAAGTTATTCATAGCACAAGCTACTTTTTTTTTAAATCCTTGATCAATAAACCAAACTTGATTATCAGATTATCATAACAGAATTTATCATAAATAGAAGTTCTCCTTACAATACACTTTTGTATTAACCAATTTCTTAAAAATTAGCTAAATGTATATTTTCTATCATGAGATCATGTTTCTTACCACTGAGTATATTAATGTTCTTTTACTAACTTAATCATTTGAATTGGGATACTTGTGATATAGTGTAATTTTGTCATAAACTTTAGGGGAGCAAATTAGATTGTGTTTACCACAAAAATTACTGTGAAGCATTATATTAAATGGTCTGCACTTATATAGGGTTTTTTTTTTGTTTGTTTTTTTAAACCTTAGTGGTTCCAAATTGCTTTACACTGTCTCTCATTCACCCTTCTCACACACGCACACAAAACAATGGTAGCAGAGCTGCAATGCAAGGTGCTAACTTGCCATCAGGAGCAACTTGGGGTTCAGTGTCTTGCCCAAGAATGCATGTGGGGTCACGTGGGCTAGGAATCAAACCGCCAACCCTACGATTAGTGGACAACCCGCTCTACCACCTGAGCCACAGCCGCCCAAATATTACCAAAATAATTCATAACATGTTACTGACTATATTTCTTTCTGCCACCACTCACCAATAAGCCGATTTTTCTGTTCACTAATGTACATCTATTATTACAGATTGACATGTTATGTGGGCTAATGCTGTGTTTAAAAATTAGTTTCCAGTATAATAGTACTTGTTGGTGAAAAGCGAAGAGTTTTACAGGGAGTTTATAGAAGTTTAATGTGACATTGTAAGAGAAAACTTATACCACCACATTTTTAAAATAAGATTGCAAGAATAAAAGACCAGTACGAGGATTCATTGTTAATGAATGACTGTAACTATGAGTTTAAGCATCCCATTCATAATGTCAGTCATCTGAAGTCCACCTTCTTCATAGTCTTTAATCAGATCACTTTTACGTATATGACTTTTTCTATTCCATATAAAATCAAAATGTAATTTATTAATTGCCTTTATCTTTTTAGCCAAAACATGGATAAATGATTCTAGAAGGACTCTCTACTTTCACCGATAAAATTCTTCCGAATATCTTTGTCTCTCTGTCGTCAAGTATTCATAATTAATCTACATTTCTCCAAATGTTTAATTTTTGTAAACATAATTTTTTCTTGGATATCCAGATAAGTAAATATTTAACTTTTTTTTTATTATTATTATTGGGATATTATATACTGTAATATTAGGATGATCGTGTTTGACTATTAGCTCACATTTTGACATTTAATTTTAGACCTGAAGCTTTTGAGAAAATCTCAATATACTGAAGTGCTAGAGGTATTTGCTGTTCCTTTTTTTATTTTATTTTTTTTATAAAAAAAAAAATAGTGTCATCAGCAAGTTGACTGACAATAAAACAATTCCCTTCTAAATTATGTTGATATGTTGCCCAATTTAAGTAAAATAGACGACGTTTCCACTACCATAATAAACAACAAAGGTGAACTGCCAGATCCTTGTCTAATACCTCTTTTCACCATGAATCTTGCAAATGTACCTCGAGTAAGAGGAACTGTACATATGTCTTCTATGTCCACTATACTAACTGTTATTGCTAGGAATTACAATGTGATTTTTCTCCAATGTGGGGGAGGAGAGGGTGAAATAAACTACAGCACTGATATTACTGTGAGGCTGTGAGTAGACCGTGTCCATGCATTGGGGGAAAATAGTGACAATAAATGTGTTTTATAAATAAATAAATAAAAAATTTCCAAGTGACTTAAAAAAAAAAGCTCAAAGTTGTGTATTATAAGCAGAGTTGGCAGCTCTGCACATTATCAGCTAGAAAAACATGCTAATTTGGTTGTAAACACTGGAGACCAGAAATGCTTCTGGTGTGAGCCAGGTGAGCATTCCGTGTTCAGGTAAAAGGTGCCTTGCTTCCCGACTGACGTACTATCAGTACTAAATACTAATCCGAGATGAGAATTAGTGTGTCCCGGATGGTGCCATGTTGAAACGAGTATCCCAAAGGTACCTGGATGGTCTACTATTTCTGCAAAGTTTTCACAGTATGGATTTGTGGACACTTTTTTTTTTTTTTTTTTTTTTTTTTTTTTTTTTCCCAGCTAATATTTACCGCAACTCCTTGCGTGAGGGAGGAGGAGCTTTGTGACTCTGACTTCAAGGATGCATTTTAGAGAGTTGTAAGTGAAAAATGTTGAAAAATAAATCAAGAGAATGATAAAGTAAATTATATAGTATAAATTGTATAAGGAATAATGGAAGAAGAAATACTGAAATGCAATGAGGAGTCTGTTCACTGTGACTGTGTTCTCTTCTGGGCAACAACGTTCTCTTCCTTTACACGATGTGTTAATATGTTCCAGTACTTGCCCACTCTTTTCTTCACAAAATTATGCATAATTTTAGTACACAGTATAAGTATGCCAATTGGGACACAGGTGTGGATACCTAAAACTCAGATTCATCAATGCAGAGGAGCAACGCCGAAGCACAACCCATGTAAAATAATATCTCTGCGAGTAACTTGCAATGTTATGTTTCAAATAGAGATGGTGATAGAGAGGCAAAAGTTCCATACTGCAGCTTTAAGTAAAAGTAACACACATCCTGTCCAACTGAATGGCTTTAAAAGGGTACTCAGTAAGCTTAATTGGATCAGCAGTAGTTGTATTGATTATACCTCAAGTTTATAAATTACATTTATGTGAACAAAAAGTACAGATATTGTATTATATATTATACATTCTTAGTCTCGCTCATTATTCTCTGCCTTTTACAGTATTATACCCACTGAGGGTACCCACCTTACAGTTACAACTTGTTATGAGTTAAAGCAAACTCCAACTACTTACCATCAGTTAATAAGAAACTTACTAATTAAATGTATTAAATAATAGTCAGTAACACCTCTGATATCGGTAATACACAAATCTATTTAATATGACTAGTGTGCTAATTACCACTGTAGCACTCTTGCTATGTCTCTAAAGTTTTCCATTTTACAGGTCTTTACCATTTAATCTTTGTGATTTAATCGTAGTGACATGTATCTCAAATTAAGGTTAAAATACCTTAAATATGTGAGTTTATGTGACTTCACTTCTGACCACTGTTTTCACACATGCTTCAAAATGGCTGCCAGGGAGTATGATCAAAGAGATGGCCATATATCAAAATGGGAGTGTCAAAATGATAAGAAATATGTATTAACAATGATATAATGTTAGGACATTAAGATTTTCTTTTCTTTTTTTTCTTTCTTTTTTGGTGCAGGTCATTCCTGGATCTGCTTTCAGAATGGAAACAACCTTAGTAATTAAGCAACTTACTCAGCATCATGTATAAAAATTTATTTCACTAGAAAGTCCTGTGGCCTTTCTAGTAAGTCAGCTTCTGAACAAAGTCCTTATGTGTAGCCTTGGATGACAGCATGTCTGTTCCCTGTGGCACACCCATGAAAATCCAATCAAAAATTACATGTGCAAATGATATCCCAGATAGTGAAATTGCTGTGGCCCAGATCCGGCCCACATACCTAGTGGAATGATGGCACTTGTGTGGTCCGCTCCTGTTTGCCAGATTTGGGCCACGAGAAAGCCGCAGCAATGCTGCATGTGCCACATTTTTACCAAAGGTGGCCTACATTTGTTTTGTGATATTTGGGCCATACTCACTATTTACCACATGGGTCACTTTAGGGTCATGTACACATTGCAGTGAGCACCACATCTTTGCCTAAAAAGGCCCACTTGTGATTTGGGATATTTGGGCTATGTGGGCCACTTCAGGCTCATATCCATTTTGTCCGGGCAAAAAGAAGGCCAGCTGTGCCGCATGACTGCCTGAAGTGGCCCACACCCGGATGCTATCTGGGATAGTATGAAAACAGTGCAAGTTCCATGATATGAACATGAGTCCAGTGGCATGGACTTGATGTAATCCAAGGGAAAATGTGTCCCAAATGACTAAACATATAAGTAAAAAAGGTTTTCAGCTTGAAAAACCTTTTCAGTCTTGACCGTTTCACTTTCATACAAGGTGCTATTTCAGCTTGAGCGAGTCCCTGATTAAACTAAAAATTAACTTGTTCATCCACGATCCTGTGGAATTGCGCTAAGCTTTTGTTACCTCCAGAACAATAAAAACAAAATGTTATGTTGAGTACACAGAAAAATCCTGGTGATCACGAGAAAACAAATTTGTTACATCGAGATCACGAGAAAATTAATTTGAAATCACAAGAACAGAAGGAAAGAAAAATAATAATAATAATGGGACATCTTAGGGTTTCTGTAGTGAGTTGAATTGATTAACTTTATTGAGCTGAACTGGACTCTGTATCCACACTGCAGTCCATTAGACGGCGGCCACGCAACATCAAAGACTTTTATTTTGAAACCAGTGACTATGGAGACTGGGCTTCACATCTCAAAAGGAAAACATGGCGGAATCCACGAAGGGTCCAACGCTGGGAGATTCTTGTATTGAAGGCAAAAAACCACGCTGTGCTTCCAAACGACTTCACGACCAGAAGCGCAGTAAAACAAGAATCAACATTGGAAGCGCTTTCCCAAGATGGCGAGAATTATTACTGAAGAAGAGGATGAAGTTAGACGCGGAATTGGCAACGTTCCTCTTGGACAGGTATGGAAACTAATACCTGTGCAACTATTGCACAGTTTGAAGGGCCGACTTTACGTCATTAATCCACTAGATCCACATTTATGACTTAGTATTTACTTGGTAAAGTAATGCTTTGGATGATCCAGATGCTTCGGACAGCCCACGGAAGTAGCGCTCAGAAGGAGGGATAGTGCGCATGCCCAGCCTTCGGAGATGTCGCGCGCGTTCGAAGGAGGGATATTGCGCATGCGCTGTACGGTCTATAGCGCTAAAACGAAACACCTTGTTTGTTTACACACTTTCCAAAGCTATTCAAGCTAAGCTGAAAACCTTACAATACATAATACAGAACCATATTACCCACTGGTTTTTCTACTTTCCTTCAGTAATCCCATATCAAATGTACTCAAAATAAAGAAATGTATGAAAACGAAGATTTATTCTGTATAATATTCTGCATATACTGTATGATGACAGAAAGCAGTAAATGACTACAATTCTTTAGTTTGGGACGTGTGCCTTTGTGGTGTTAGTTAGCTCCTTTTCCTTAATGTGTTTGCTAATATCTCCAGGTATAAAATTTAAAATGTAATGTGGACTCGGACAGAATATTTCTGTGGTTTACACAAGCATGTTATTTTGCATTGCGTACTATAGGGTCTGCGTCTAATGAGAGTTTGAGTAGCTGTTTAGGTTTTGTGTTGAGTAATGTTAAGTTATTTATAAAATGGACAAGGAAGCTTTAATGACACTAAAGAGTTGGAAATTAAAAGTTGGAAGCAATTGAATGCTACTTTATACATTATACCCTGCTGGAAAAAAAACCTAATGGTTATAATGGGACTTATATTACTTTTAATGGAAACTGTAATGGTCCCTGTGGGTCTCTACTGGTAATGTGTTGCCTTCTATTGGTGGCATGTTATGTCTAGTGCATACCATTTAAGGACTGGTAATAGTTTTAATGGTTTGTAGTGAAAACAATTAGAATTTCAGTGATGGTTTCTGTAGTTTTTTTCAGCAGAGTAAACATCATAACAGTTCTTCTGTATCTTCATATATGTTACACAGAGATAAACATGGCTACATTGTGGTAATATTTTAAACAGGTTGAGAAAACCCGGAATGGCCATGAAATTGAGTTGATCTGACGTTCGTGAAGAAAAGCTTTGACACTCTTTCCTCTGTGGCAAGATGCATCATCACCCCGAAAATTACTTCATCACCAAACCTATTTTCTATCAATGGAATGAGAAAAGTGTCGAAAATGCTACCTAAGAAATGCTACCTAATTGTTTTTTGTTTTGTTCAAATAATAGTTGCAGTGATGGTGGTCAGGCTTTTAAAGTTACGCTAAAGTATACTACCCCTGGCAAAAATTATGGAAATGACCACACTTGGAGGATGTTCACCTGGCTATTTTTACTTCACAGCAAATAAACAAATCACAGACATGAAACAAAACCATTTTTGTTTAATAGCAGAACATTCTGGCTTCATAAAACATACCTAAAACAAATTGAATGAAATTATTTAATCAATGGAATATTTTTTCCAAATCAAACAGAGTTAAAAAAAAAAATTCTGTAATCACCTTTTAATTTGCATTTCTAAAACAAATTCCAACACAAGTCTAAAAATGCAAATTAGTCTGCAGTTAACCCTTAAAGACCTTGATGAGCCGTTTGACTTGGCTAATTGAAAGGAAACATGGCCCCAACAAAATATTTTCATTTGAAACAATGGAACGCAATAGTAAACTCCTTCATGAAGGAAATCTGAGTGTGGCAAAAGATGGTTGGTTGTTCCCAGTCAGCTGTGTCTAAAATTTGGTGCATGAATAAACAAAATGGGAAGTTTATAAACTTAAAACGGATAGTAGACCAAGGAAGATGGCAAATGTCAGAATAGAAAACAAGAGCAATATGCTTTGCCTGTCAGTCATTTTGCATGTATACAGGCTCATGTACATTTAGACTATAAATGTATAAAAGAGATGAACTGAAAAATCAGGTTAATAATACACCCTATTGAAGCAATGGCACAGCAAACTGGGGTTCGATCAAAACTTCCGCTTTGACCGTTACTGACAGTGGCTTACACTACAAAACACTCAAAGAGAATGAAGACTACAGAGGAAAACAATGCGTACAGAAAATAATTTGACCAAGCAAGAATGAAGACGAGTGAACATTGGTGTGGCTTTTCAGTGCTGGAGATACCTGAAAGACTCAAGCTTGCTTTGTTAATGGTTGACAGGTGATTATTTTGAAGGGGTAAAAAAAAAAAAAAAAAAAACCTGTGACCAGGATACAGCAGAAGATGAATGAAGGCTGTGTTCATAAGTGAGCGTGCAGAGAGGAGAAACCTAAAGCTTGTCAGTGTTCAAGTAGGGTGTCACTTCATTGAGGTAGATGGCTGGCATTTAACACATTTAACTGCTCCAGTGAAAATTCTCTTGTTGCCTTTACAGTTTTTCAAATTTAACATCCTTGCCAGCTGCAGCAAGAGCAGATTGGACATCAACGGATGAAGCTTCAGGAAGGTAATCCTAAAACACTGCCTCACATTTTGTTCTGGTCTAAAGAATAACTTTTGCTAACTGCTTTAATGCTTTATTAAGCAGGCTATTTACAGTGGTGTGTCTCAGTGGAGATTAAACTGAAGGAGAATTGTTACACTGGGAACTACGGTGGCCTGTAAGTGCAAAACACAAACCAAACAGACGCAGAAGAAAATCAGGAAACACAACCGTGAAATCTGAAGGCCCTTATTGAACATCACATCATGAATTGCACTTTTTCCAAACTGAACACTAGTTAACCTAGCAAATACAATTTCTCTGCGAAGTTACTTTTGTTATTGTTAGAAATAATCTTTCTACTGAATAACCCAGCTTCCTTTATGAAGGTTTTAATGCTGTGCAACAGTAACAGCATCTTTAAAATAATCTCATGTGAATGCCCTTGATAAAAAAAAATAAGCATGAAAAACATCAGATCAATTTAGGCACATAATTCCTCTTACTGAAAAACATCCTCCAGTTGTCCGTATGCTGCCAACTCTTAGACTGAAATGCACTGCAGCCAATCAGCAACAAGCATGTGATGTTCAATAACTTACTGTTGTGACTTAACATTAATGTGGGTTTAGTTTTGCTGTTTGGTGAGGCTTTTGGTTTTCCTCTTGCTGCTTATTATTATTATTATTATTATTATTATTATTATTATTATTATTATTATTACTTTATTTTTTCGCTGTTGTGTTTGAGTTGTTAAAATGTTTTCCTGCTTACAGGCCACCATGGTGAAATGTTCATTCTTGCAGATTTAGGCTTGTGACCGCATGATACAAAGCAAATGTTTGTAATCCTTTTATATAGTATGATTTACTGATAACATTTAATGTACAAACTGATTGCTGTAATATTTGGACAAATCATTTGTGGAAAAATAATGCATTACTGGTGACATGATAATTGGGTCAATTTATGAGTGAAGAAACAGCAGAAAATAGAAGCTGTTGGTGGTATTATTACTAAAAAGATTCTAATGTAGCATAGTTTTTATGTAAATCAGTAAAGCAGAAATTGTGTTATTTGAATCCAAATAGCTTAGAGCAATTCTACTTTATACAGTTTGCATAATAAGCTTAAATCTTTGTAAAAGTGTTTTTCTGTGCATTTACAGTGCTTGGGATGACGGACAGTTACCTCAAGATGATGCAGCCTCAGCACCAGTGGAGATAGAGTTGGTATATGCTGTTATGTGTGTAGAGGTGGACAAATTGTAGATAAATATGGTAGCCTGCTAGACTACTGGCTTTCTAAATCATGTAATCTTGGTACATGTTCTAGTAGCCCTTCTTTGAATGAGGAAAGAAAAAAAAAACTGTGCTAGAGGTAACCAACTTTTTCTTTTGTTGTCACTGTAGTCTTTTATCATGCCTCACATTCTTTGTGTGCTCTGCTTTATTTACATTTATTTAACCGCTTTGATCCTAAATTTCGTTGCACCTGCCATGTCTAATCCCAAAGCTGTACTAGATCTGCCTGAACTATCTTCTAAATCTATAAAAAAGTGTGTTCTTTGTTCTATCATTTAAGTGTTTTTAAAACCCAAAATGTAAAAAAAAAAATAAATAAATAAAAAAAATTATTGGTCATTTTATGATCTTTGATGCCGTACATTTTACAAGCTGCCTGCAATTGGCATCATCACTATCAAAGTTATTTTTGTAATAAAGGCTAAACAAAATATTTCACCAACAAACTAGTTTAAGCACTGCAAACAAAAGACTAATTTAATGTTAACCAGAAAATTTAATCCATTCATTATGCTCCAGGCGTTTTGATGATAACCCTTGCATTTCTTATACCTCCTGTACAGATTTTATTTAGCTTGCTGGTTTGGAACTGGCTCACCGAGTAGCTGTTGCTGAAATTAACAGCTGGTTAAATTAATTTAAAATTGAAACAGTGTCACAGTGATTCAGGGAGTCCACTGGGCTTTGAGGATATAGATTGGTTGTTAGAAATTTTGTATATTGTATCCTTCCAGCTACTAGATTGCTGGTTTAAAAAAAAAAAAAAAAAAAAAAAAAAAGATCGATGATATGGTCATTTCCCTGTTGGTGTGGTTTGACCCACTTTGATGCTACGATTTCCACTTTATAGGTGCTAACAAAAAGCATGACGAATACGCGGGTAGCAGGTCCACGAGAAGTCGTCAGCTGGAACAGAAGAGGTGAGGTGTTTGTGAATTTTTCTTCAGAAAAGTTGTTAATGTCCTTCATGATGAGACTGAAAATTCTATGTTTGAACTCTGTTGTTTTTATTTACTGTACTCATGTACCGTCCCCTTCGAAAGTATTGGGATGGCAAGGCCAATTTACTGATTTTGCTATACCCTGAGTACATCTGGGTTTGAGATCAGTAGATGAATATGAGAAAATAGATCAGAATTTCAGCTTTTATGTCCTGATAATTACATCTAAATGTGTTTATGGCACCTTTTGTGGCAGACCACCCAATTTTTAGGTGAGCAAAAGTAATGGTACTCATAGTCTTAACGTATATAACACTTAATATTTGGTTGCGTATCCCTTGCTTACAATAAGTAAATCAACCCGATGACGCACTGACATCAGCAAACTGTTGCATTTTTCTTTCTTGCTTTTTCAGGCTTGTATAGCAGCTTCTTTTAGTTGTTGTTTGTTTCAGAGGGGTTTCTCCCTTCAGTCTCCTCTTCAGGAGGTTCAGTGCATGCTCAGTCGGGTTAAGGTCTGGTGATTGACTGACTTGGCCAGTTTAAAACCTTCCACTCCCCAACCCCCCCCGCCCCCCCGTGAAGAAGTCCTCTGTAGTGTTGGAAGTGTGTTTTGGATCATTTGTCTTGCTGCATGATAAAGTTCCTCCAGTTAGATTGGATGCATTTCTCTATAAATTGTTAGACAGATTGTTTCTGTAGACTTGAGTTCATTCTGCTGCTCCCATCATAAGTTACTTCAATAAAGATTAGTGATCTCCAGAATGGTGAAGTCCATACCATGACACTACCTCTACCATGTTTCACAGATGAGCTCGTATGTTTTGGATCATGAGCAGATCCTTTCTTTCTCCACACTTTGGTCTTTCCATCACTTTAATAGAGGTTAATGTTTGTTCCAGAACTTTTGTGGCTCATCTCTGTATTTCTTTGTGAATTTCAATCAGGCCTTCTGATTCTTAATGCTTATGAGTGGTTGAATCTTGTGGTATGGCCTCAATATTTCTGCTCTCAAAGTCTTCTTCTAACGGTGGATTGTGATACCTTCACACCTGCCCTGTGGAAGTTGGTGATGTCACTAACTGTTGTTTTGAGGGGTTTCTTCACAGCTATCTCAATGTTGATATCATCAACTGCTGTTGATTCTTTGGCTGACCTGTCTGGTTGTTAGTACACCAGTGGTTTCTTTCTTTTTCAGAACATTCCAAATTGTTGAATTGGCTATAACCAATGTTTGTGCAATGGCTCTGCTAGATTTTTCCCTCTGTTCTCCGCTTCAAAATGGTTTGCTTTTCTCCCATAGACAGCTCTCTGGTCTTCATGTTGGTTTATTCTTTTTAACAACAAATGCAGCCTTCACCTTCACCAGCCTGCGCTCAAATCAAGGCACTCAAATCAAGAGTAGACATTCAGAGCTATTACTACTTTAAACAATCAATTTAACAGGGCAAGAAACAACACATGCTCATCAGTCACATGTTCAGTATTGTTGATCACGTGGAAAAAAAATGGGTGGGTTCAAACAAAAAGTGCCATTTTCTAAGTTATTTAACACGTCTGTATGTATATATGAGGAAATGAAAGCTGAAATTCTAATCTGTCTTCTCATATTAATCTTCTGATTTCAAACTCAAATTCCTTTCAAATACAGCGAAAACAGTAGAATTGGCCTTGCCGTTCCAATACTTTCAGAGGGGACTGCATGTCATTTAAAGATTTAGAAGCTGAAGCCTTGGCTTTGAGTTAAAAAGCTTGTCAGATGGGACTCCCGAGTGGCACAACAAAAAACATTTGCCTTACCTACCTTGGTAGGAGGGATGACATACTGTCCCTCACTTTGTGCTTTAAAAGTAATCTAGATTTTTCTTGTTTGTTTATTTGTTTTTGTTTTTTTCCAGATGTGCAAAGGAGGCCATTCAATACAGGTGCACACACAAACTTATCCGAGTATGTCCTTTTGGTTTACATCACATAAACATATGCTAAAGTATATAACTTTTCACTAGTCAATACACTACGTGTGTATATTGTATGATTTCAATATTAATCATGAATTTAAGTTGTTTGCATATTTTGTAAACTAGATGTGAACTGTCTTTTTGATATTAGTATTTTTTTTTTCTTTTTGTGTCGGAGTGAGGAGACTAAATATTCTAGCTGAAACAGAAGGGACAGCTTTTATGGATTTAGTGGAATTTACTTTAAAGAGCAAAATATTTTTTTCAATTCTAACATTAAAACACAATAGGATGACTGACTATAGATATTCACACTAGCATGACACAAAGCCACATTTACAACCACAGCATTGCAAGCACTTTTTAAATTGGAGTATGATAGTATTAGATATCCCTCAAAGATATGCAAAGGGCAGTTCTTCTTCCCCCAATTAAAAACGGCAGACGAGACGATTGACATATGAATCGGGAATGCTTATCAGTTGAGCAGGTGTTTTGAACTCGCTGATATTAACTGAATGTGGAAGCCCCTCCCCCTTTCCCAATTTCTCTTGTCTATTTTTTTCTTTTTCTTTTTTTTTTTTTGGTTGAAAGAGAAAGAAATGGGGGGGGGGGGGGGGGGGGGGCAAAAGATTAAATAGATCCAAAGATGTCACATCTAAAACATTACAAATAATTTTAATGTTAATGATCATTAGAAAGTGAATAAGGACACGGTATGCTCTCCTGCGCCGGTCCACGTAGATGCGTTGAAACAGTGTAGTCAAGCCATTCACAGTAGAAACTGGAGTGTGTGTTCTTAGGGTGTTGTATGGTAACCACCAGCTGCTTCAGGAAAGAAAGCTGCAGCTCATCTGTTTTAGAGGACTGTTATCGACAGTATTGAGCATGGTTAATAAGACGCACAAGATTGCTTGTTTTAATTCCATAACATCCGTGTACATAACTTCACTCGTTTTTGTAGTTAATAGCAGCATAACTCACCAAGTCATATATTGTACATGTTGTAGAACCAGGTATATAAACTTGACCAAGGAGGGGTTTGTGCATCTGATGTTCCGCTGCCTGGACTGCTCCAGCGAGTGCCGGATCCGAGGGAAAGGCCGAGGTGAGGATCTCACTTTCAGACAGGAGTGCCTGATCTGCTGTAACTACAGAGTGTGGACCTCTCAGGCAGCTGATGCCCAAACCATCAAGGTGTGTATTTGAGTACAACAAGGTGTGTATTTCAGGACAAGAAGTCTTTACAGCAATTTAATGTTAAGTCTAAAAACATGCAATAGCAATCACTTTTTTTTTTTTTCTTCCATGTTTGACTTCACTTAGCAATAAAGCGCTGATTTTGACTTCTGCAAATGCTTCATTTGTTGAATATAGTTCTCTGTATACAAGTTTGTAATTCCTAGCCTGTTTTTTTTTAAATTCTCATCTCCTCAGGTGACTGAACGTTCGCCGTGTAGTGATGCTCACAGGACGTCATCCGACAGCATACCTGTGACTGTAGACCAGGAACACCTGACTGATGAGTCACCAAATCCCACGAATGAGGACAACACTCGGGCTGCTGAGGATTCCATCTCGGTGAGAAAGGAACACGACGAGAATGTGAGGGAGGATGAGCTGAGTCTCCTGATGGAAACGCATGAGGACAGTGATGAGGAAGAGGGTTCAAATCTTGCACTGGTAAGCGATAAGCCTGCTAACCCAACTTACCCGGAGTCTTCTGAAACGCTGACAGCTGACGAGGAACTCTTTATTGATGAGTACAGTTCTGAAGAGGTTGTTGGGAAAGAAAGTGACAAGTCCTCTCAAAACAGACATGGAGAAGATTTTGACGTGTACCTGCAGAGCTTCTCGGACAATGCCAATGTGAGTGCAGATGAGGACAGAAGTGAAGAGCTCGCTGAGAAAGAGAGCGACAAGTTCTCTAAAAAGAGACCGGAAGAGGATTCAGACGAGTACCTGCCAAGCTCCTTGGACGAGGCCTTGGAGAGCTGTGATGAAGAAACGTCTGACGAGGAGTTTACCAAGAAACCATTTCAGAATACTATTAAGCCAGTAATTTGGTGTATAGACTGTGAAGCTGTAGCTAAAATGGTATGCTCAATACAGCGGCACGAGAAGAACTATTGCTGTGCGGAGTGTGTCTCTGGCGAGAGTGTCGAGATCCTCAGTTTAAAAGACTACACCGTTCATTTTAGTGACATCCGGAGTTTTCATCTGCATGCCATGGCTGAGCATTGTGGCACGGAAAACCTTTACGAACGCAAGATCTGTCAGGACTGTAATAAAACTATCAGGGTGGAGACGGACCCCAACAAGAAGGGCCATGTGTGCGAGTACAAGATCAAACCATTTTCCTGTGACGTGTGTCACAAGCGCTTCTTCACAGAAATTGGACAAAAAGTGCACTACCGTCGCTTGCACGGAGATTACCAGCACTCCTGCAAGTACTGCATGATGATGTTTGATACAAAACAGTCCAAGCTAGAGCATGAGCAGAGTCACAAAGAAGACGGGCTGCTCTATACGTGTCCGGACTGTCCAGAAAAGTTTCAAGATTTCGTTACACGCAATAAACATTTAAACACCCACCGAGGTAAAAAGAAATACATCTGCAGTACGTGTAATAGGAAATTTACCAGGCTTCAAAGTTATGAGAGACACGTGCGCATACACTCAGGGGAGAAACCTTACAATTGTGAGGTGTGCGAGCGTTCCTTCAGCCAGGATGGACACTTGAAGTCCCACATGCGTCTCCACACAGGGGAGAAACCCTTCCTGTGTGAGCATTGC